>NC_089250.1:132121590-132414282 GCF_963930625.1 Muntiacus reevesi
TAAGAAGTGTATCACTATCAGCATTCCTTGCTATCACTCTCTTGACTGAGAGTCATATATTATCTTGTTATTTGAAGACTAAAATGAAAATAAGAGGTAAAAAGAGACAAAAGAGGAATGATTAAAAAGCATATGAGCATGTGTCCTTTTTGTAATGAAAAAGTGATGTTATGAATTGGAATTAATTGTCCTAAGAGCAGTGTAGGAGCATAAGGATGGCCCCGAGCTCTGCCCACGCTCACCCTCACAACAGAACAACAGACCATGTGCAAGCTTAGGTCCAACGTTTCTGCACACCTAGAACCAGGCAACTGCTACTAATTTGGAGAAAACAAAAATTTAAGTGTGAGAAAGAAAGGAATTCAGTATTGGCAGCAGAAGGGAAAAGACAAACCAAGGAAAACTGGCAAGCAGTTGCCACTAAGCAATGGAATTCACGAGGAAGTAGAGGTTTAAGGTAAAGAAGCACAGACCTAGAAAAACTGTCACAAGAATATCAGATTCTCTGGAGCAGGAAACAAAGGACCTCTGATGCCAGTGCACTTTTCAAAGAAATTCCAGGAGACATTTGCATCACCCAGCAGATCTCAGATCAGAAGCTCTGAATGTCAGCCAAGTGTCCATTCACCTCAGCCCCCCAAGACACCAATCAACTCCATCCAAACGAGGGCTCCACACACCTTGGGAAGCTGTCTGCCCAGCGTGTCATTGATATTCCTGTAACCCTGCGCCAGGAAACTTGGCCTGGTTCAGGCTTCCCTCAGGCTGGGGCTGCTTGTGAAATATAAGCCTTTGCCTGTGGAACTCATCACATTGCACTTGAAGGCAGGTGAGGGAATTTGTATAACAGTTCATCTCTCTGAGTCTCCTGGAAACTCTCTGCTCACCAAAACTTTGGAAGTTTCTTCACTGGTGCTCAGGAATTTTCATCAGCTACCATTGGTGATGGACAGCCTGGTGTGCTGCAGTCCACGGGGTTGCAAAGAGTCGGATACGACTGAGCGACTGAAACGAACCGAACTGAATTGAACCTAAGGGCTGTGCCTTCTATCAGGAGGTTGCAACTTACAAGTAATATCAAATATTCATACTCTCTATTGTGGATTCCATAGAGCCAATGGATTCTCACAGAATGCTTTTGTGATTTTTGCCAAATTCTTTATTTTGTATTTTACCTGTGGGTTTAATCTAAGCCTCTGTGTGCCACACTGTGTCACTTGTTCATTAAAGATGCAATTATTCCCTGCTGAATAAAAGCTTTTGAATAGTGGAAGAATATTCACTCAGTGTTTTTTTCTTTTTTTTTTTGATTTTTTGTGCTGTCTACAATGTAACAGCTATAAACATGACTCATTTCAAGTTTAATATTTCTTATTAAAATTTTCACTGTTGTTAGCTTAAATCCAGACTAGAAATTGACAAAATATAGTCTGTACCTTTTTGTATGGACCAAACTAGGAATGGTTTTTACAATCTCAAATAATTGAAAATGATCAAGAGAATAATAACATTTTGTGATGTGAAAAATTATATGAGAGTCAAATCTGGGTATATGTAAGTACTTTTATTGAAACCCACCCATGGTCATTAATTTATATATTGTCTACGTCTGCTTTTGACTATAATGGCAGAATGGAATGATTGCAACAGAGATTGTATGGTCTGCAAATCTAAAATATTTATCCTCTGGTACTTTATTGGAAAAGGTTCCTGACCTCAGCTCTGGAATAAAGCAAACCTTGACTATAGCATTCATGCATTTCTATAATCAAGTCGACTCTTCAGCAGAGATTCCAGCCCAGATTTGTGCTCCCTCTTCACTCAATCACCGTGGTCTGAGTGGCTTGAAAATAACATACTTCAGCTATAACAGCTAGCAATGCATCAGATCACTATCTCAGATCCATGAAATTTCAAAATCACTTATTCCTCTTTGCCTCTTGGGCAAATTGTTAACCCTACATCTGTATTCCTTGTAATTTTATTTGCACTGTCCTTTCAAAAGGACACCCAGTTTTTTCAAAGGTGGTAATTAGAACACTGAATTTTTTTCTTTCTGGAAGAAATATATCATTCTTAGATATTCTGAGTTCTGAACCAATATTTCCATATTTTTAAGAAGTTGAAAGGAATGGTATTATTTCAGACTTGCAACATAAAAATTGAATCAGTCCATCTTCATAGAGAATAAACAGATGAATGAAAGCACCCAAAGGAATTGTGAGACCAATAATATTCATTCCATCCTGAAATGTGACTGCATTAAAAAGTGCAAAGTGGGCTGTAAACAAAATGAGAATCTGGTCCTCCTACCTCAACTTTCCACCTATATTCACACCTCACTTCTCTGATCACACCAGCATGTGAAAATTTTGTCTTCATTAAGATGAGCCAGCCATGTTGGTAATGTTTTTTGAGCAGAACCAAAAATAAAAGGCTAATAAGTGAACACATATGTACTTGCATCATAAAAAGCGTCTGTGTCTAATAGGAGTTGTGAAACTATATCTAAAATCTTTAAAAGCTATTCTAATAGGAAGCAATTATTTTACCTCATTTGTCACATGACAAGCTCAGCAATGCTGATTCACACTAGATATAAACATTCCCCAAAAGGGTAGAGATATGAAGGTCTCAAACTAATTCCTAGGATTTTTTCCAAGTAAGTATGGAAAAAGAAATCATCTGTGGAATTTTGTAAACTTTTCCTTTCACAAAATACTGTCCACAAAATACTCTCAAACTTAGTCCTACTTATCCATTCCATTCCTTAACCCATTTGGCCATGGACACCTCCCTTCATATTAGAATTCTGATGAGAAAGCATTAGCTAAACATATCCATGGTCTAATTATTGGCTTCTTTTACAAATACAAATTCCCAAGGAGTGCAAAAAAAAAAAAAAAAAGTGAGGTTGAGTTGTTAAGATTAATTTGTGGTTTTAGGCCCAACGCCCAGTTGGCTCAGTCATGACAATGAAACTAATGCACATAGCCCTTGACACTATCCTAAGTGCTTTACATATACATTAACTTACTTAACCTTCAGGACAACCTATAAATCTGGTAACATTGCTCTGTTCTTTTTTGTTTAGATGAGGAAATGAGGCACAAAGAAGTTAAGTACCTAAGCAAATGGCAGAGTCAGGATTCAAACCTAGAGAATCTGGCTCCACCACCCACACTTGTAACAACTACACATGCAGCCCCTCCTGTGCCTGTGCATGAAAATACTCTTTTAAAAAAAAATATTAAGTAACTGTGTTTATTAACTTGGGGTTGTTAGTAGAGAAGTCATTCTGCATAAGTGAAAAGAGGAACCTCAATGGCTTTGAGACTATCAATATATATATATTTTTGTTTTAAAAGGTACTTTTTAAAAAAAATTTAATGTTTTCAAGTACCTACAACAAGAATGAACTCCCAGTTCCTGTACTATGTTTCCAGACAGAGACCGGCTAGGGAAGGGGCATTCATACTTTGTTTGCTTGTGTTGCTCTGGAGAACTTAAAAAATAACCTGTTCTCTTAAGTTGGTTTCATGAGTCCTTGAAAGTGTGTTTGTAATGTCAGTTTGCTTAGCAAACCCTTTATTGAGGATGGCGTTTTTACAGTTATATCTTGAGCCTTGCCCAGGATGAATAGTCAGAAATCTCACATCAGTTGAGCCCAAAGGAAGAAGCTTGACTTCTATAAAAAAGCATGAATCATAGCCTTTCTTGACCAAACTTCTTCCTTGCTAGCTTTCAAGGTATGGAGAATAAACTAAGCATTATTTTAAAATCATAAATAAACTCTCCTTTCTATTTGTTGTTCAGTTGCTCAGTCACATCCGACTCTTTGCATCCCCATGGACTGCAGCATGCCAGGTTTCCCTGTCCTTCACCATCTTCCAGAGTTTGCTCAAACACATGTCCATTGAGTCGATGATGCCATCCAACCATCTCATTGTCTATCGCATTCTTCTCCCCTGCCCTCAGTCTTTCCCTGCATCAGTATCTCATTCCTATTGGATGGGACAGAGTTCTTTGAAGGTATTCCTAAAGATTCAACCAAAACCCTGGAAAATAAGAAAAACTCAGCAAACAAGTTATTTTCAGGCTTGCCATTGCCTGTAGTAGAAGGGTAGGTGATTCATCATTTAGTTTTACTCCATAGTGAAAGAAACTTAAAATCCTTGGAACTTCCCCAGCTGACAAGGAGGGAGGAGCTGATGAGGTGGCAACTTTTTGAGCTTGAGTTTGACATAACCTTGTTGAGTCAGGAGGTTTGCAATGTTGTCTTAGCTGTACAGTGAGACAGAGGCAAGGTTTAAGACAATCTCTTCTTTCTTTTTAAAATGAATTTGGAAATATAATTCATATACCATAAAATTCACCCATTCAAAGTGTACAGTTCCATGGATTTTAGTATATTTATACAGTTGTACAGTACATCCACCACCAAAATCAAATTTAGAATATTTTATTGCTCCTTAAAGAAACTCTGCACTCATTGGCCATCACCCCATAATTCCCCCCATCCTCCAGCAGGTAACCAATAATCTACTTTTCATCTCTACAGATTTGCTTATTCTGGCTATTTCATACAAACAGAGTCATACAATATGTGGCCTTTTTAGTCTGGCTTCTTTCACTTAGCATAACATTTCAAGGTCCTTCCATGTTGCAGCATGTATCAGTACTTCATTTCTTCTTATGGCTAAATCATATCCCATTATATGAAAAGATCACTTTTTCTTTGCCTATTATTTTTTAATTAATTTATTTTAAAAATATTTATTTACTTATTTGGCTGCACTAGGTCTTAGCTGTGGCATGTAAACTCTTAGTTGCGATATGTGAAATCTAGATCCCTGACCAGGGATTGAACCCAGGCCCCCTGCGTTGGGCACAGAGTCTTTGCCACTGAACCATCAGAGAAGTCCCTCTTTATCCAGTACTGATGGACATTTGAGTAGTTTCTACCCTTTGGGCTTTACAAATGACACTATTATGGACATTTATGTGTGAGCTTTTGTGTAAGCATAGGTTTCCATTTCTCTTGGGTACATACCTAGAAGTGAAATTGCTAGGTCATATGCTAACTGTATGTTTAATGATTTAAGGAACTGCCAAACTGTTTTCTGAAGTGGCTGCATTGTATGAGGGGTCCAATTTCTCCATATCTTTCCCAATACTTGCTATTATCCATCTTTTTTATTAGAGCCACGTTGGTGGGTGTGAAAGATTATCTCATTGTAGTTTTGTTTTGCATTTCCCTGATGACTAATGATGTTAAACATCATTTCATGTCTAATTGGCCATTTGTATAACCTTGACGAACTTCCTATGTATCACATAGTTTTTATCTGCTTTGGTTTCCCCTCTCCCAGGAAAAGTGTTGCAAGACACGCTCACTACTTTGTTCACCTTGTTACAGAACAAGGCCTCTAGCCAATCATGGGAACAGATTTATTCAGCATGTGAATCAGTCAGTGATTACACACATTATCAAAGTATTGATTTTAATAGAGTTCAAGACTTCAATAAAAACTTGAATGGAGAGCTCAAAGTCCATTGTAAATGGCATGTCTCAGGTCTCATAGATTCTAACGGCCCCAGTTTAAATTTCAAGGCATTATTCTTGAATCTATCACTCAGAACAAGGTTCAGTCACAGAATATCAGAGGAAGCATTCCAAACAGAAAGATCAGTGAAACGGGATGGTTACATCATGTGACTCAGAGCCTTTCAAAACCCAAATCAAGTAAGTAGCCATCACAATTTGCCTGAGACAATCCTAATTTTAAATCCTGGGAAACCCTTTAGTCCTCGGTAGACCCAGTTGGTTAGTTACCACAGAGCCACCCTCAGCCTCCCAGTTACGTAGGTAATGGAATTATAAAAGAGGACACAGTAAATATCAGAGGCTACATCTTTTGGCCTTGCTGGCAGCATGGGTTTGAATTCTGGACAAATGTTGGCCTATGAATTTTGGCATGCTACTTCATCTCCACAAGCCTCAGAGAAATTTCAGTGAAATATGGTGGGGTCATACCTAATGCGTTTTAAGTTCAACCATGTTAAGTGTGCAGTTCATCTTTTGTCAAAGGTAACTTTGAAAACCCTTCAAATACAAAACCAAGTATAATTCCATAAAAATACATGGTTTAATGTAGTCAATGTTGAAGATAATTTTAATAGATTGCCTAACTCTTCACTGATTGCTCTCAATGAATTCCTCCCTTTCTTCTATCTCCACTCTTATACCCAACACCAGGAAAAATGGTTTGACTTTTTGGATCAAATCTTTGCAATCACTCACACAGCATTCCTTAAGTTTTCAGACGAGCAGCATTGCCAGTTTCAGGCACAGTTGTACCCACTTCTGGGCCGATTTTCATTGGGTAGAATAGGAGGGCTGTTCCCTGCATTAGTTGAATTCTTTTCTCTTTTTGCTCAGGACACATGATAGAATTCTTGCAAGGTAAACGTGTGTATGACGTGACTCCATTGTAAAGTTTCTAAACCACTCACAGAAAGCTGAGTAAGCTTCAGTAGAAGACCTCAGACATGTCCAAGAAGAGGTTAAAGCCCATCCCACCCCCAAATGATTGAGGTAGCAGCTCATAAGTTCGCCTCCCAAGGGAGGAGTCGTGTGTGAGAGAGAGCGCAGAGCCCAGCTCACCACTCTGGAAGTGGTCCCACTTTGATGCCTCTCCCACCCCCACTATTCTGGAAGCCTGCCCAGGTCTGCCCCACCTAGCCTGTCATTTCACACACAGATCCACGATTGGCATGTGTTACGTGCTGGTCTCAGCCTATCCACAACCAATGGTGTGGCTGGACCAGCCCTTGTGGTTCTTTCTCATTGTGATTGCAAGATGTCTTTCACAATAACGACCTGGAAACTCTGAAAAAGTAAAGGTTTATTATTTACAGTACCTGGAAATTACACAGCACACCTGGGGCTACACAACGAGGTCACGGGCAGGAAAAGAGAGAGGGTGTGTGTGAGGGCCTGGGATTCTGCTTTTACTGGGGTCAAGCGTGAGGGCCTAACGTTTGGAGGGCTCATCCTTTATTGGTGAATTTAGAACATGAGAGTGGAATTTAAATCCCATGAAGAGAAAAAACAAATGCCCCAAATAGCTTCCAAAATAACTAAGATCTTTAAAACAAAGGAGCCTCAATAAGGGAGGTGGCCTGGCTCTTTATTGACTTGTGACTGGCAATGTGTTTATTCCAGATAGCCATCTTTGAAGTGGCTGCCTCTCTGTGGCAACTGAAACTTGTCAGGTACTTGCTTACAAAAAGAACCAAAAAACAACAAAACACAACCATCAGTGTTCACTCTAGCGTGACATGGCCATACAGTTCAGAAGAGCAGTTGAGTTCAACCTGGTCAGATCTAGAGTGTCAGGGTCCGGTCTGGGGAGTAGCAGGTTTCTAGAACTGGAGGTCGATAATGACCTCAGGAAGAATATAATATTCCTCCCCTTATCATCCAACATGAGTAGGTAGAAATACAGTATGAGGACAGAGGTACCATTTGCTGGGAAAACTAGGGGATTCAGAACTTTACCTGGAACTACAAAGTGGTAATTTGCAGTGCCATGCATGAAGTGTTAAGTCACTTCTGTCATGTCTGATTCTTTGTGACCCTATGGACTGTAGCCTACCAGGCTCCTCTGTCCATGGGATTCTCCAGGTACAAATATTGGAGTGGGTTGCCATGTCCTCCTCCAGGGGATCTTCCTAATGCAGTGATCAAACCTACATCTCTTACATCTCCTGCTTTGGCAGGAAGATTCTTTACCAATAGGACCACCTGGGAAGCCCTGCTGATGCCATGGCTTTAGATTTTTTTGTTATTATTTTGTTATTATTTTTTATTTTTTTGTAATAACGTGTAACATGTTACATGTAAATGTACCTGTAATAACATGTAACATTTTTTGTTAAATAATAACATAATAATTATGTTATTATTTTTTATTATAGATTATTTTGTTCTTATTTTTATTTACTCTTTGGGATGTTCCCCAGTGACGCCTTTTATTTTATTCTTTTTTTTCTTTTTTTTTTTTTTTCCCTATCCCGATCCTCCCTCCCACCTCCCTCTCCACCCGATTCCTCTGGGTCTTCCCAGTGCACCAGGCCCAAGCACTTGTCTCATGCATCCCACCTGGGCTGGTGATCTGTTTCACCATAGATAATATACATGCTGTTCTTTTGAAACATTCCACCCTCACCTTCCCCCACAAAGTTCAAATGTCTGTTCTGTAATTTTGTGTCTCTTTTTCTGTTTTTCATATAGGGTTATCGTTACCATCTTTCTAAATTCCATATATATGTGTTAGTATGCTGTAATGTTCTTTATCTTTCTGGCTTGCTTCACTCTGTATAATGGGCTCCAGTTTCATCCATCTCATTAGAACTGATTCAAATGAATTCTTTTTAACGGTTGAGTAATATTCCATGGTGTATATGTACCACAGCTTCCTTATCCATTCGTCTGCTGATAGGCATCTAGGTTGCTTCCATGTCCTGGCTATTATAAACAGTGCTGTGATGAACACTGGGGTACCTGTGTCTCTTTCAGATCTGGTTTCCTCAGTGTGTATGCCCAGAAGTGGTATTGCTGGGTCATATGGCAGTTCTAGTTCCAGTTTTTTAAGAAATCTCCACACTGTTCTCCATAGTGGCTGTACTAGTTTGCATTCCCACCAACAGTGTAAGAGGGTTCCCTTTTCTCCACACCCTCTCCAGCATTTATTGCTTGTAGACTTTTGGATAGCAGCCATCCTGACTGGTGTGTAATGGTACCTCGTGGTTTTGATTTGCATTTCTCTGATAATGAGTGATGTTGACCATCTTTTCATGTGTTTGTTAGCCATCTGTATGTCTTCTTTGGAGAAATGTATGTTTAGTTCTTTGACCCATTTTTTGATTGGGTCATTTATTTTTCTGGAATTGAGCTTCAGGAGTTGCTTGTATATTTTTGAGATTAACCCTTTGTCTGTTTCTTCATTTGCTATTATTTTCTCCCAATCTAAGGGCTGTCTTTTCACCTTGCTTATAGTTTCCTTTGCTGTGCAAAAGGTTTTAAGTTTCATTAGGTCCCTTTGTTTATTTTTGCTTTTATTTCCAATATTCTGGGAGGTGGGTTATAGAGGATCTTGCTGAGATTTATGTCGTAGAGTGTTTTGCCTATGTTCTCCTCTAGGAGTTTCATAGTTTCTGGTCTTACATTTAGATCTTTGATCCATTTTGAGTTTGTTTTTGTGTATGGTGTTAGAAAGTGTTCTAGTTTCATTCTTTTACAAGTGGTTGACCAGTTTTCCTAGCACCACTTGTTAAAGAGGTTGTCTTTTTTCCATTGTATATCCTTGCCTCCTTTGTCAAAGATAAGGTGTCCATAGGTTCGTGGATTTATCTCTGGGCTTTCTATTCTGTTCCATTGATCTATATTTCTGTCTTTGTGCCAGTACCATACTGTCTTGATGACTGTGGCTTTGTAGTAGAGTCTGAAGTCAGGCAGGTTGATTCTTCCAGTTCCATTCTTCTTTCTCAAGATTACTTTGGCTATTCGAGGTTTTTTGTATTTCCATACAAATTGTGAAATTATTTGTTCTAGTTCTGTGAAAAATACCGTTGGTAGCTTGATAGGGATTGCATTGAATCTATAGATTGCTTTGGGTAGAATAGCCATTTTGACAATATTGATTCTTCCAATCCATGAACACGGTATGTTTCTCCATCTGTTTGTGTCCTCTTTGATTTCTTTCATCAGTGTTTTATAGTTTTCTATGTACAGGTCTTTTGTTTCTTTAGGTAGATATACTCCTAAGTATTTTATTCTTTTTGTTGCAATGGTGAATGGTATTGTTTCCTTAATTTCTCTTTCTAATTTTTCATTGTTAGTATATAGGAATGCAAGGGATTTCTGTGTGTTAATTTTATATCCTGCAACTTTACAATATTCATTGATTAGCTCTAGTAATTTTCTGGAAGAGTCTTTAGGGTTTTCTATGTAGAGGATCATGTCATTTGCAAACAGAGAGTTTCACTTCTTCTTTTCCTATCTGGATTCCTTTTACTTCTTTTTCTGCTCTGATTGCTGTGGCCAAAACTTCCAAGACTATGTTGAATAGTAGTGGTGAGACTGGGCACCCTTGTCTTGTTCCTGATTTCAGGGGGAATGCTGTCAGTTTTTCACCGTTGAGGGTAATGCTTGCTGTGGGTCTGTCATATATAGCTTTTATTATGTTGAGGTATGTTCCTTCTATTCCTGCTTTCTGGAGAGTTTTAATCATAAATGAGTGTTGAATTTTGTCAAAGGTTTTTTCTGCATCTATTGAGATAATCATATGGCTTTTATCTTTCAATTTGTTAATGTGCTGTATTACATTGATTGATTTGTGGATATTAAAGAATCCTTGCATTCCTGGGATAAAGCCCACTTGGTCATGGTGTGTGATTTTTTTAATATGTTGTTGGATTCTGTTTGCTAGCATTTTGTTAAGGATTTTTGCATCTATGTTCATCAGTGATATTGGCCTGTAGTTTTTTTTTTTTTTTTTTTTTTTTGTGGCATCTTTGTCTGGTTTTGGAATTAGGGCGATGGTGGCCTCATAGAATGAGTTTGGAAGTTTACCTTCTTCTGCAGTTTTCTGGAAGAGTTTGAGTAAGATAGGTGTTAGCTCTTCTCTAAATTTTTGGTAGAATTCAGCTGTGAAGCCATCTGGTCCAGGGCTTTTGTTTGCTGCAAGATTTTTTATTACAGTTTTGATTTCCTTGCTTGTGATGGGTCTGTTAAGATCTTCTATTTCTTCCTGGTTCAGTTTTGGAAAGTTGTACTTTTCTAAGAATTTGTCCATTTCTTCCAAGTTGTCCATTTTATTGGCATAGAGCTGCTGGTAGTAGTCTCTTATGATCCTTTGTATTTCAGTGTTGTCTGTTGTGATCTCTCCATTTTCATTTCTAATTTTGTTAATTTGGTTCTTCTCTCTTTGTTTCTTAATGAGTCTTGCTAATGGTTTGTCAATTTGGTTTATTTTTTCAAAAAAACAGCTTTTAGCTTTGTTGATTTTTGCTATGGTCTCTTTAGTTTCTTTTGCATTTATTTCTGCCCTAATTTTTAAGATTTCTTTCCTTCTGCTGACCCTGGGGTTCTTCATTTCTTCCTTCTCTAATTACTTTAGGTGTAGAGTTAGGTTATTTATTTGACTTTTTTCTTGTTTCTTGATATAAGCCTGTAGTGCTATGAACCTTCCCCTTAGCACTGCTTTTACAGTGTCCCATAGGTTTTGGGTTGTTGTGTTTTCATTTTCATTCATTTCTATGCATATTTTGATTTCTTTTTTGATTTCTTCTATGATTTGTTGGTTATTCAGAAGCATAGCCTCCATATGTTTGAATTTTTAACAATTTTTTTCCTGTAATTGAGATCTAATCTTACTGCACTGTGGTCAGAAAAGATGACTGGAATTATTTCAATTTTTTTAAATTTTCCAAGACCAGATTTATGGCCCAGGATGTGACCTATTCTGGAGAAGGCTCCGTGTGCACTTGAGAAAAAGGTGAAGTTGATTGTTTTGGGGTGAAATGTCCTATAGATATCAATTAGGTCTAGCTGGTCCATTGTGTCATTTAATAAAAGGCAAACACTTTGTGTCAGCTGAAGCAGAAAGCCCTTATTGATGAGGTAGCAAAAGACTTTGATGCGAATCACCAGAGGAGTAGTTGAGAGGATTACAGTTTAGTCTTATATCAAAATACTATGCAGTCACTAAAAAGAACAAGGTGGGGCTTCCTTGGTTCAGTGGTAAAGAGTCCTCCTGCCAACGCAGGAGAAACGGGTCTGATTCCTGGTCTGGAAAGATCCCACATGCCGAGGAACATCCCATGTGCCACAACTACGCAGCTACTGAAAGAGAAGCCCACGCACTGCAACAAGAGAAAGTCCCTGCAGCAATGAAGACGTAGCACAGCCAAAAATAAATAAATAAAATTACATATTTAAAAAAACCCAGCTCATTTCTTTGAAAAAAAATAAAAAAAAACAATCTGAAGTCATCTTCTAATATGGAACGCTCTTTGAGGCATATTAAGTGAACAAAACAAGGAACATGGCGGGTACGTGGATCCTACCATTTATGTAAAAAGGGAAAGGGGAGCTATGGGGTTAAGTACATATAGATATGCTTATAAATATATGTATTGAATATCTCTGGAAAGATACATAAAAAACTATTAGTGGTGGTTGCCTCTGTGATGAGGAATCAGGGATCAATGAAGAGTTGCTTTCATTGCATGTTCTTTTGTACTGCTTGATTTTTTTTTTTTTTACACGTGCTTGTATTAAACTTAAAAAAAAAAAAAAAAACCCAACCAATAATATGGAAGTCCAATTACAAGAGGAAAAAAACCTCTGCATCTTATCTGTATTAAACCAGAATGGTGAGGAATAGAGTTTCTACTGCTCTTTTTTTTTCTTTTCTGGCAAAAGCATTTTGCAATCGTTAAGTAAAGCAGTCTATATTTGAGTTAAACTATTTCCCACATACTATTGGAAAAAATTTTCCAACAGTTTTTCAAAGACAAAATGTAAATCAGTAAATAATAGTGCCTGGACTGGAATTTAGAATTATGATGGTCATGCTCATTTTACATTAATCCAATAGAAATTCTCATTTGATTCTTAGAAAATGAATATGTAATAAAGGCTAAAGAGGAAAGTGACTTCATAAAAAATCTTCAAATTTCTGGTTAGTAGCTAAGATTAAAAACTGTTTGAAAAACTGACTGAGTCACAATTTACAATCATAGGAATCATGAGGGCACCCAAGAGATCAGAATTTGGTGAGATTTAAGTTTCTTGGTGGAGAAAAAAGTGACAATTTACATTGGTCCTTCATTGTACAAGCTTTTTAGTGAGTCCTCATCCAGTTAATACCAGACAAGGTACAAGGTGCTAAAGACACAAATGAAAAGAGCTACAGTTCTCGTTTTTACTTGCTCAGAATTCATTTCTCCTTTTCATGGTGACAGCACCTTGATTTTCCTTTGGGAAACCACTCATCCCCTATTCTTGCTTCATGTGGTTCCTTCAGGAGAGACAAGCCTACATTCTGTCCCCCCATGACCACCACCAACTACAGTTCCAGAAGGGGTACCTGGAAATTCTAAGTCCCTGGCTATAGTGCTGTGTGTGATCCTCAAGAAAAGTAATCTGAGACTTCTGTGGAACTATCAAAAAGATAAAGAACTCCCTACAAAGGAGACTGAAACTGAGAATGTGAGGCTGCCGGTAGCCTGACAAGGAGGCCAACAGAAACAAAGGTAGAGCAGAGATGAAGTCTAGGTACCATCGTTTGAATATTAGATCCAGTTACACCTGAACTAGATTGCCCCCTGGACTTTTTAGTGCTAATATTAATTAGTTTCTCCCCTCCTCCTTTTTTATTTGTGTGTGTAAGTCAGTTTGAGTAATATATTAATATTTGTCTCTTGAAACCAGAATGCTCCTGGCAAGTAGAGGAACAACAAGACTGTTCCTTCCTCTAAGATGCCCAAGTCTTAGAGGAAGAGGCAGACACAAGGTAATTAAATGAGAAGTTACCCTGTGATGGGTGGCACCATGACAAAGTATGTACCTAGTGCTCTGGCAACAGCAGAAAGGCACAGAGAATAAGGTAAAACATCTTTGAATTGTAAATGGTGTTAGAGTCTATGGAACTAAACTCGTTCAGTTTAGTTTAAAGTAAAGACTCTGAAGACCAGACTCACCCGATAGGTGCAAAGGAGCTGAGAATGGTTCTAAACTGTACTCTAACCTCCAGTATGAAAGCAATTATTTTAATAGCACTTTTTCCTAATAGGTAGAAATTATGCATACTCATTATAGAAAATTAAGAAAATATAAGAAAAGTCAAAGAATAACATAAAAATCATCCATATTACTCACTTTTACTCACATCATCCATGGAATTGCTAGATCAAAGAGTTCACATATCTCAAAATTTCACATTTCAACTTTAAGTCAACTAGGTAAATATTTTATAACACAAACTTAACCTTTACTAGAAGGGGCACAAAACTCAAGTGAGTTGCACATAAGAAGCTAGATGTATTGTAATAGTAGAGATTATCAGCCTAAAGAGAGGAGGAGGGAATAATACAATACATTGCAATATATTACTGCATACATACGTGCTAAGTCACTTCAATCGTGTCTGACTCTTTTGCGACCCTATGGACTATAGCCTGCCAGGCTTCTTTGTCTATGGGATTCTCCAGGCAAGAATATTGGAGTGGGTTGCCACGCTCTCCTCCAGGGGATCTTCCCGACCCAGGGATCGAACCTGGGTCTCCCGCATTGCAGGCAGGTTCTTTCCATCTGAACCACCTGGGAAACCTTGTTGTTCCCTATCTGCAAAGTGGAATCACGCCCGGGTTTAACACATCTTATTTTGGGGCACATCCCAGAACTCTGTAGATTTAGAGGGAGAGAGAGAAGTCCAGACACCTGATTTTTTTTTTTTTTTAAGCTTCCAAAATGATTTTAATGATTAGTCAGTGTTGAGAATTCCTGATAAGGTCTTTTTCCTTCCTCATTAATCCTATAAGACATTTTATTCACTGTAGCGGGATCATTTTTAAGAACATTATTCAAGGTTATCTCCCCAACACAGCTATTTCTTCTCTTTCTACTTACTTTTAAAATTTCCTATAAAAAATTAAAACAAGTGGGTGAGTTGGAAGACCCATATCTAAGACAATGATTTGCTGCCCCTGGATTAGCAGAATCAGGATTATCTGGAAATTGATTGGAAATGAAACCTACCCTAGACCAGGTGGGAAACTCTGAGAGTGAGGGAGGGGCAGCAGTTGGTAATTTCACACAAACCCCCTAGATTTTGAGAACCAGTGGTTCAAGACAAAGTTGGTTACTATGTATAAAATGCATGACTAATGAGAACCTACTGTATGGCACAGGGCACTCACTGCTCTGTGGTGACAGAGAGGATACATGTGTACGTGTAGCTGATTCAGTTTGCTGTAAGCAGAAACTAACCCAACACTGTAAAGCTACTATACTCCAATCAAATTAAAAAAAAAAGACAAGCTTTGAGAACTACCAATGCCTGAGACCCACCCCCAGATTTTGGTTTAATGGGGTGTGTGGTTTCCTCAGATGGTTATATTAGTATGCAGTCAAGTTTGAGAACCGTTGGGGCTTGAAAAGAACTTCCCCTGTTCAGAACAGAATCTTCTTTCTAAAGTAAAAGTGAGAGGGGGAAAAAAAGTGTATGTGGTGGGGGGGTGGGTTTAATGAAGGAAAGAGAGTGTTTTAAGAATAAAGAGATTTCAAGGTTCAAAACTAAGTTTGTTTCAGTAGTGCATATAATAATTTGAGTCAATGTTTATTTTTTATTTATCTTTAGGAGACTATGATTACCCTTATGATTATAGCTGTATTTTTAGTATTTGATGATTGAAAATATTATATGAAGATCAGGAAATGAATTTGATAACATTGTGTATTTTATTCTTTACTGCAGCACCTAAAGACATTTGAAAAATAAAAATACATACATAGAACCATTACGTTTTAAGAAAATGCTTAGCATTCATATGAACTGTCTTATAATACTTTCAGGAGGCCTGAGGCTCATAAATTGGTGACTGTTAAGGACTTTTATACTTTTATGTAAAAGAGATGGAAAGAATGGGAGATTATACCGATATTTTTATTGCTTATCTTCCTATGATGTGAATGCCCAAATTTATAAACCCTTCCAGAAGGTTTGTGACCCACTAATAAATTATGCTTAGCATATTATATTCCAATCATTTGCAAATTAGCCATCCATTTATAGTATTTATGATATTGCCTAATAATTATAATCTGAATTTATTACATCACCATATTTATCAGTTATGTTGACAGCATTTACCATATAACCCCATATAAGTTATTTCTAAATGGAATATTTTTGTCCCTCTATAATTATAAACACTTTTCTCAAATTATAACTCTAATTTCTTGAAATATGTCATATTTTATGATATATTCTCAGTTTTAGGCCAAATATCACAATTTCCACTTCTTTCTTTCTTCTTGTTTTTCCCTCTGTCTCTCCTTTCTTCCTTCTTGCCTTTCTTCCTTTAAAATATTGTCTTAAAACCTACTAAGTTTGGGGCTTCCCTGGTGGCTCAGTGGTGAAGAATCCACCCACCAAAGCCAGAGACATGGACTTGATCCCTGGGCCAGCAAGATCCCACATGCCATGGAGCAACTAAATCCATTGCCCACAACTACCTAGCCTTTGCTCTAGAGCCCCGGAGCCAAAACTACTGAGCCCATGTGCCACCACTACTGAAGCCTGTGGGCCTTGAACCTGTGCTCCGCAACAGAAGCCAGCACGAGAGAGACCTGCACACCACAGCTAGAGTAGCTCCCACTCTTCACCACTGAGAAAAACCCAAGCAGGAATAAAGCAGAGCCAAAAATAAATAAATAATTTTTAAAAGATTTAAAAAATCTACTAAGTTCAGTTGGATATTTTTCTACTAAGTTAATGCCTCTAAGTGACATGGATCAAGATATCTTCCACATCTTTTAAAAGAACCTGCAAGGAGAGATAAAAAAAAGCCTTCCTCAGTGATCAACGCAAAGAAATAGAGGAAACAATAGAATGGGAAAGACTAGAGATCTCTTCAAGAGATCTAACAATAGAGTTAGAGATACCAAGGGAACATCTCATGTGGAAGATGGGCACAATAAAGGATATAAATGGTATGGACCTAACAGAAGCAGAAGATATTAAGAAGAGATGGCAAGAATACACAGAAGAACTGTACAAAAAGATCTTCATGACCCAGATAACCATGATGGTATGATCACTTACCCAGAACCAGAAATCATGGAATTTGAAGTCTAGTGGGCCTTAGGAAGCATCACTACGAACAAAGCTAGTGGAGATGATGGAATTCCAGTTGAGCTATTTCAAATCCTGAAAGATGTTGCTGTGAAAGTGCTGCACTTAATATGCCAGCAAATTTGGAAAACTCAGCAGTGGCCACAGGACTGGAAAAGGTCAGTTTTCATTCCAGTCCCAAAGAAAGGCAATGCCAAAGAATGTTCAAACTACCACACAATTGCACTCACCTTACACTCTGCAAAGTAATGCTCAAAATTCTCCAAACCAGGTTTTAACAGTACATGAACTGAAAACTTCCAGATGTTTAAGCTTGATTTAGAAAAGGCAGAGGAGCCAGAGATCAAATTGCCAACATCCTTTGGATCATTGAAAAAGCAAAAGAGTTCCAGAAAAACATCTACTTCTGTTTTATTAACTATGCCAAAGCCTTTGACTGTGTGGATCACAACAAACTGTGGAAAATTCTTAAAGAGATGGGAATTCCAGACCACCTCACCTGCCTCCTGAGAAATCTGTATGCTGGTCAAGAAGCAACAGTTAGAACTGAACATGGAATAACAGACTGGTTCCAAATCGGGAAAGGAGTATGTCAAGGCTGTATATTATCACCCTGTTTATGTAACTTATATGCAGAATACATCATGTGAAATGCTGGGCTGGAATGTGAAGAACAAGCTGGAATCAAGACTGCCAGGAGAAATATCAAGAACTTCAGATATGCAGATGATACCACATTTATGGCAGAAAACAAAAAAGAACTAAAGAGGCTCTGGTTGAAAGTGAAAGAGGAGAGTGAAAAATTTGGCTTAAAACTCAACATTCAGAAAACTAAGATCATGGCATCTGGTCCCATCACTTCATGGCAAATAGATGGGGAAACAATGGAAACAGTGACAGACTTTATTTTCTTGGGCTACCAAATCACTGCAGATGGTGACTGCAGCCATGAAATTAAAAGACGCTTACTCCTTGGAAGAAAAGCTATGACCAACCTAGACAGCATATTAAAAAGCAGAGACATTACTTTGCCAACAAAGGTCCATCTAGTCAAAGCTATGATTTTTCCAGTGGTCATGTATGGATGTGAGAGTTGGACTGTAAAGAAAGCTGAGCACTGAAGAATTGATGCTTTTGAAGTGTGGTATTGGAGAAGACTCTTGCCCAGTCCCTTGGACAGCAAGGAGATCCAACCAGTCCATCCTAAAGGAAATCAGTCCTGAATATTCATTGGAAGGACTGATGCTGAAGCTGAAACTCCAAAACTTTGGCCACCTGATACGAAAAACTGACTCACTGGAAAAGACCCTGATGCCAGGAAAGATTGAAGGCGGGAGGAGAAGGGGATGACAGAGGATGAGATGGTTGGATGGCATCACTGACTCAATGGACATGAGTTTGAACAAGCTCCGGGAGTTGGTGATGGACAGGGAAGCCTAGCATGCTGCAGTCCATAGGGTTGCTAAGAATCAGACATGACTGAGTGAGTGAACTGAACTGAATTGATTGAAGGCAGAAAATGCAGCCAATTAATAGGCTCAAACCATTAAACAAACACAACTTGTTTTCACTGAGGTTTGTTGAATTTTGGAGTGAATTTCCCTAAATACTCTAAATGTTTCTATTTTGAAAAATGTGTATAAATACTAAATAACATATTTCTTTAAAAAATAATACAAAGAGGAGACAAAAATCTATGTCCTAGATTCTACCCAAGAAGTGGCAGAAGAGCACTACTTCTGCCTGGAAGTGTCTGGGTTTTTCCTCTGGTTGCCTAAGTTCTGTGAGCAGCCTTTTGGTGACTGGGTCAGAGTTGCTGTGCAGTCTGGGTGTCAGTGGCTTTTCTCTGCTCTACCTGGGTCATTAGTGATAGGCTGGTGCACTTGAAGGAGGTATAAGGTATAGTGGGCTAGGAAGTGAGAGCTTCATGCAGCTTCATGCAGCTGGGGACATCAGCCCAGGCAGCCTGGACCACTAGTGGGGTGACAGATCACCCTCCTATCTGGCTTTCTCTTAACCTTGAAATGCAGGTTAAATTACCATGCTGATATCTCTTCATAGGCATCATCTTTGTGTGTGTGTGTGTGTGTGTGTGTGTGTGTGTGTGTGTGTATGCACACACTTTCCCTATAACTTCAGTTCAGTTACAGAACTTATATACTGAACTTACATTTCATATACTCCGCATATAAGATAAAAAACACGGTGACAATATAGGCCTTGATGTACTCCTTTCCCGATTTGGAACCAGTCTTTTGTTCCATGTCTATTTCTAACTATTGCTTCCTGATCTTTATTCAGGCATTCCCTTGGAATTATTTGTGTACATAGCCATCTCCTTCACCTCCTTCTCATCCTTGGGCACAGCAAGTGTCTCTATGACTAATGAATAGATACACGGCTAATGCACCCTGATGGGCATAAAGAACATGCGAAGTTGCTCCCTGATTGTACATGGCATGGCCTCTGTTACAGCCTTCAGCCCTCCCCCCAGCTTCTCTACTGTTTCTCCTAAAGTCAGAGATACAGACACTTATAATTTCCTGAATATACCATGTTATTTCATGCAGCTCTCTGCCTTTAAATTTTCAAATTTACACATGCCCCTCTACTTTAGGGAGGGGAGGGCTGACAAGCCCTACCCTTCTTTCAAGTCTCAGTTTATGTATCATTTTTTGCCAAGTAAAAACCTAGCATCTCTCTCCACTCTCCCTCCTTTCAAAGTTGAACTGGATATCCCCACTCTGTGCCCCCACAATATCCTTCCTTTTGACTCACTGGCCAGTTTACTCTGTGCTCTCCATTTCTTCTGGAAAAGATAATGAATGATGCCCACACCACACTCCGTGTTCTTTGACAGTAGTTTTTGACAATGGGACACCCACATACTTTAGCACTGCACTCCCTAGGGGCTGGGTGCTTGCTGAGATCCACTGTGTTCTTTCCCAAACTCATTTATGCCACTTGTACCTGTTAGTGTAACTAAGTAATTTGCTTAGATGTGACTTAAGTGAATAGTATATGAGTGGGAAAAAAAAGAGTTGTGTTTTCCATGATGGTTGGAAACAAATGGATGCTTTGGAAAGACAAGCTGCCAAAAATGTGTACTGCTGAATTAGGGATAGTCAAGAGAACAGATAAAGATGGGGGAGGAGTATATAGAACTCTTGAAGAAATCTTCTCTCAAATTGTTTCCTCCCTTAATATTTAACTCTATAAAATCCCAAGATCATGGCATCTGGTCCCATCACTTCATGGGAAATAGATGGGGAAACATTGGAAACAGTGTCAGACTTTAATTTTTTAGGCTCCAAAATCACTGCAGATGGTGATTGCAGCCATGAAATTAAAAGACGCTTACTCCTTGGAAGGAAAGTATGACCAACCTAGACAGCATATTAAAAAGCAGAGACATTACTTTGTCAACAAAGGTTCATCTAGTCAAGGCTATGGTTTTTCCAGTGGTCATGTATGGATGTGAGAGTTGGACTGTGAAGAAAGCTAAGCGCAGAAAAATTGATGCTTTTGAACTGTGGTGTTGGAGAAGACTCTTGAGAGTTCCTTGGACTGCAAGGAGATCCAACCAGTCCATCCTAAAGGAGATCAGTCCTGGGTGTTCATTGGAAGGACTGATGCTGAAGCAGAAACTCCAATACTTTGGCCACCTGATGCAAAGAGTTGACTCACTGGAAAAGACCCTGATGCTGGGAAGGATTGGGGGCAGGAGGAGAAGGGGACGACAGAGGATGCGATGGCTGGATGGCATCACCGACTCAATGGACACGGGTTTGAGTAAAGTCCGGGAGTTGGTGATGGACAGGGAGGCCTGGCGTGCTGCAATTCATGGGGTTGCAGAGTCAGACACGACTGAGCTACTGAACTGAACTGAAGTGAAAATCCCCAACTGGAAGTCGTTGAAGATGCCTTTGGAGAGTGGTTTTTGGAATTCCCATCAGTGTACTCATGCCACAATAGAAGACCTTAGCCCTACCTCAAAGATTAGTGAAGTGCAAGTGTTTTTAAGTTAAAATAAAATCTCTAAGTTACCCATGTATCATTTTTACCTGTCCCAGTAATATATTGTGGGCTTCCCAGGCGGCACTAGTGGTAAAGAACCCACCTGCCAAGGCAGGAAATGTTACGAAACGCGGGATCAAGGTCAGGAAGATTCCCTGGAGGAAGGCAGGGCAACCCACTCTAGTATTCTTGCCTGGAGAATCCCATGGACAGAGGAGCCTGGAGGGCTACAGTCCATAGGGTCCCAAAGAGTCAGACATGATTGCAGTGACTTAGCACGCTCCTATGCAGTAGTCTATTGCAGTGTATTGGGGTGGAGCTGGGAGGCAGTGACTGTCTCCTGATTGTTTCTTGAAGACAGGGCCCGTGTCTTGCTTGTCTTGTATTATCTGTGCCTAAGACTGGGAAGAATATTTGAATCCTAGAGAACTTTCTGTAAGGATTTCTTGACCCAAGGGAATTGCTGTACTTCTTATTGTATATAGGTGTTTGTGTGTGTTCAGCTGTGCCCAGCTCTTGATGACCCCGTGGTATGTTGCATACCAGGCTCCTCTGTCCATGGAATTCTCCAGGCAAGAATATTGGAGTGGGTTGCCATTTCCTTCTCCAGGGGATCTTCCTGACCCAGGGATCGAACCCAGGTCTCCTGCATTGCAAGCATATTCTCTACCATCATCCCTCCCCGAAAGGCTTAGGAAGTGTTTAGTCGCTCAGCCATGTCTGACTCTTTGCAACCCAAAGACTGTAGCCCTGCCAGGCTCCTCTGTCATGGAATTCTCCAGGAAAGAATACTGGAGTGGGTTGCCATTTCCTTCTCCAGGGGAGCTTTCCCACCCATGGATGGAAGACAGGTTTCCTGCAGGCAGATTCTTTTACCATCTGATCCACCAGGGAGGGTTCAGCAATTAGGTCTCTTTTATGCATTACAGCCACTAGGCGGCAGTGCAGCTGCATTCCTTTGGAACGGCCAACCCAGGGAAGATGCCTCCAAGCTAGATCCCCCAAAATGTGATGAGCTTCCCTAAAGTGTATTGGGGAATCTGTGGCATAAACATCTCACTTTGTATCTGTGTTTCCCTTGTTTACTTGGGGAAGTTGACTCCATTTTTCTAAACAATGAAAAGCCCAAGTAGTAATCACTACCTCATTAAGGTAGTTATTAAAGCCAAGCCAATTCCTGGAAGGGGAAAAAAGAAAATAGGAAGAAAAGCTTAATACCCTCATGCAAATGTTGTGACTAGCATCAAGGATTGTAAATTGGTACCAGGCAGGCCACAGTGTCTTACAGTGGAGTCTCAAAAGCAACACTACTGAGAAAGTTACGAGAGTGTGTCCAGATGACTAGACAGGTCTCAACCCTGCCTTCCTTATCTGAATGAGTCTTCTCCAGTTCTGATGTGCTAGAGTCACAGATTTCAAAACTTAACTGCTAGTTGCTCATATCTTTGCAAAGGAGTGTCCTCTCCCAGAAGAAAGAGCATAGTAAGATGAAAAAGAATTCCAAACACCACCATGAAAAGAAACACCTTGGAAAAATAAAAGAGAATGATTATTTTACTTTTCACTGGGCTGCCAGGCTGAATTACAACTATACAGATGATCTTTGAAGTTAAAGGATTTTAATGCAATTTGGGTCCAAGGGAGCTGAGACATCCTATTTCCACAAGTGTTTGGAAGCAATGAAAGAATATCTGTTCTGAAGTACTCTGTTTGAGAATTAAATAAATCTAAAACAAGATAAAATGGTCCAGTTTACAATTATCATGGGGGCTTTGAAAGAACTGACCTAGAGGCTGAGTGATTCACTGCATCTGGGGAGCCAGCTGACTTGGGTTTGAGACTGAGCACTGCCCCTAAAAGTGACCAGTCAGTTTACCTTTCCTCTCTCAGCACCACATGGCCCATCTGTGAAATACATGGCGAGGGAAACTGGACAAATGATCTCAAAACCTCCCCCAGCTCTAAACAATCATATATTCCTTTTCCAGGAAGTTACCCTTACAGTTACACTTGACTTCCTTCTGTTGCAGCTTAAAAAAAAAAAAAAAAAAAATTTATTGGCTGCACTGGGTCTTCACTGCTGCGCAGACTTTCTCTAGTTGTAGCGAGCAGGAGTTATTCCCTAGTTGTGGTGCCAGGGCTTCTCAATGCATGGCAGCTCTTGTTGCAGAACACAGGCTCTAGAGCCCATGGGCTTTAGCTCTAGAGAGTGGGCTCAGCAGACACGGTGCACAGGCTTAGCTGCCCTTCGGCACACGGAATCTTCCCAGACCATGGACTGAACCCGTGTCCCCCGCATTTGCAGGTGGATTCTTAACCACTGGACCACCATGGAAGTGCTGTTTCAGCTTTTAAAGATGCAATACGAGATAAACCAAACATGAAAATTGGGATTTCTCTATCCAAACTTAGTTTTCTCTTAGGGCAGGATCTGGCAGGGTTCAAAATACGGTTGGAACTGATACCAAAGGATTTTTTCAATAAAATTAGAATGAGATGTTACAGTTTAAACCCCATAAAATCAAAACATGCTAGTTCGTGTGCAGAACAGAAACTCAAAGCCGGCATTTGCCCTCCAGTTGCTCACAGTTGAAGGGAGTGGTGGCAACTTACTCTAAATGAGTAAGAAAATAAATATACTGATATTTCAAGACTGGACAAACATATGAGCTCCCATTTAGGTTTCTGACTCCTGATTTATTTTCCCACTTCCCCATGGAGAAGTCAATGAATGAATACTCAGATCTTCAGCGTCTGTCTGGAAAGCTGGCAGTCTTCCAGAACTACAACTGGATATGAAGCACAGTTCCAGTCCTCACCTCCTCAGGCTATCACTTCAACCTTTTCACAGAAGAAAAACTAAGTTGGAATGGGCAGTGTGGCCCTTGCACATCTTCACGGTGCCTTCATCCCTGCAGTCCCATTGATCTCTGGTCACATGGTGCACAGAATTTAAGGCACAAAGGGGTGTGAAGCCTTGGGGCTGCCCTCAAGGTGTTGTCCCTAACCGTAGCTTCTCCTTCCTTCCTTTTCATTGCCCCAGACATCTGAGTTAAAAGAGCGGCCCTCTGATAAAACTTTGAAGCCCTAGGATATAGTTTATAAGCCAACTGGGCCTCCTCTTACTTTTCCTCCTCAGGGTCCATCCTGGTTGCTGACCACAGGGAAGTACTATAGAAAAGGTTTGGAGCATGGATTGAAACAAGTCGCTGGGCTACCACTGACCATTTTCAGGCATTGCTTACTCAACTTGGTGAATAGGAGCAGTGCTTCAGCTGGCCCTTCTGTTGCAGGAGGAAAATATTGTGGGCTCCAAAGGAGTGAATGCATTAGACCCCTCAGTCCCAGGCCTGGCGCAGAAGGTACAGGCCGGCCTTGCCCATCGGCATTTCTTCATCAGCATCATCCATGATGATGCTGGTGCAGAAAGACTGAACAGTGGAGGCCGACCTGGGCCGGGGCGTGAGTCCCCTCACTTGGAATATCATCTTGAGAAAGTCTGAAAGCCTCCACTGCTTCACGGGAGAAGGCAGGATTCGATGCCTGGGTCGAGGGGTGCAGGAGGCTTAAGGCAAAGGTCAGCGGAGCGCAGAGTGAGGCCCAGAAAACGGTAACCCTCGCTGTGATTACTGCCCATGAAGACGAGCTGGGGCAGCGGTGCCCACGGAGGGCCCTGCCGACCATCTTGGCGGTTTCAAGCAGGTCCCAGAGGCAGGAAGCCTTCCCTAAGAGGCGCACGGGTGGGGTGAGAGGTGAGGGGACGCTCAGGCACCCGCTGGCAGTGGGAACTGGGAGAAGCGAACTTGACCTCCGGCTGCGCGCGGGGCGTGTCTGTCCGCGCCTTCGGCTGCAAGGTCCTGCCTCCAACCTCGGCGGGCCCAGCGGAGCCGCTCCCGGGAGTCGGGGGCCGGGCCCGGGACCCCGCCCAGGCGGCGGCAGGGTACCCTGGGCTGGGCGCTGCTGGCCGAGCCGACGGGGCGGAGAGGAGCGCGGCGGGAGGAGGAGGAGGAGGAGGGGGCTGGTCAAGGGAAGTGCGACGTGTCTGTGGAGCCTTTTTATACCTCCTTCCCCGGAGTCCGGCAGCCGCCGCCGCCGCCGCCGCCGCCACCCGAGCGTCCTAGCGCCTCCGCTCCAGGGGCTGGGCTCCGAGTTCCAGTGCGCCGGGCACCGCCGTAGCTAGCCAGCATGTCCGAGGTCAAGAAGCAGAAGACGGTAGGCTGCCAGTCGCCTGCCTTCCTCCTCCGCTCTCGGCCCCGGACGCTCGGAGCCCATCCTCCCCGGGAGGGGGCGAGCAGCCCGGGCGCGGAGGCTGGGGCGCGGGGAGGAGGAAGGGGTGGAGGGAAGCAGGAGGGCGAGGCTCAGCCGGGATTCCCTGGGCAGCCCTCGCGGGGCGGTCCCTCCCCGTCCCGCGCCGCGGGGAACCTGCGCCCGGTGGGGTCGTCACGGCCGGGCTAGACCTCCAGAGCCGGAGGCGTGGGTCCCCATCCAGAGGAAGATCCAGAGGTGGGAAATTTCCTTTCTTCCCCCGAGAACTTTTTCTAGACACGTCTTTTCTTTTGAATGAACTCCGCACGGGTCCAAGCGGTGGGGGTAGGGGATGGGGTGCGGGGTGGCAGGGTCTGGGGGACCCCGGTCTTGCCAGGTCTGGTCGCTGGCGACACGTCAGGGACAGTCATTGGCGTTTTGTCCACGGAACCTCCTTGGAGTGGACTTAAGTGACAGACGTTCACAAAGAGAAAACTACGACTATCTAGACGAGGGAGGGAAATTGCCTTTCTACACTGGCAGGGTTCTAGCTCCTTGCTGGGATCGGTCGGATGTCACCCTAAGTTCAGCCATGGGGGAGTGGGTCGCTGGGGGCTCCTCAGCTTGGTGGAGTGAAATGAGCGGACTGTTTTGAGGAGGTTCAATTTTATCCACAGTGAATCTGGGCCATCCCCATGGTAGGAAATAGAAGGTTTGTTGAAAAGTTCCATTCCGACTTAGTGACAGGGGCTCCCGTAAATTCTGCATCCTTAAAAATGGCAGCGATGATCACAGACTCTTTTGGAGTTGGAAAGAGCCTTGTAGAGACAGCACCGGGGCCACACCAGGGCTGGTGTGCAAGCCAGCCAGTCTGATGGCTGAACACTCATCTTTTTTAACTACCAGACTGAAAGCCTCAGATGATTATGGAGGTCAGGGAAGGGGCTGACCTCTCTCAAACAGATTTGTGCTTGGCACATAGTAGGTGGTCAATAAGTGTTTTATTACTATTATGTAATACTTAACACTGAAATATCTTTGAGGTGTTTTTGTGGCAGGAGAGATGACAAAACATAAATTGGGGAAGGGGAGTGGAGGGGTCACACAGGGGCTAGGAGTGTGGGCTTGAGCAGCAAGGAAAAGGGGATGGGGGCTCTGTGGTTTCAGGGGCCACACTGAGCCTTCAGGAAGGTCCAAGAGGAAGGAGACATCTATTTGAGAAGGGAGAATGGTCAGGATTCTGTTGCCCTTTATAGGATCGATTTTAAAGTGGGGAGACTCTTGGTATATCTGAAAACACTTAAGTGCAAATCACTTGTGTTTGATTCCTATTTAATTGTATTAATTTCTGTAACATTCTAAATGGTGTCTTCTAAGCCACAAGCTGCTGAGGCACTTGGTAGTCTTTTATAGCCGTGAGGTTTCAGTTCTTACCTCCCGGCTAGCATCAAGAATTCCTTCCCAATGAGATTGCTTTCTCAAGCATTAGTAATGAAGGGGCAGGTGGTCTCTCTCTTTCTTGCCTCCAGTCAGCAAGAGCCTGTGAAGTGAAAGGCTTGAAAACAGGGGCTTTACACACGAATCATGGCAAATGCACAGAGTGAGAAACTTGAGGACCAAAGGATTTGGCTTTTGTATACGCATTTAGAACCCTCTGTGTTTTTTTTTTTTTTTTTTTTTTTTTTTTTTTGAGGTGTGTATGTGTTCTGCATAGGATTAAATTAACACCTGAAACAGCTAGCACGACTTGGCAACTTTTATATAGCTGACACAGTTATAATCCAGGGGACCAGTACAAGTCCCCCAAAGCGCCAGACAGATACTATTGGATAAAGCGAGGCAGCTGTAAATGCATCTGAAATTTCTCAAGCTTTAAATGTTAACTCAAACTGTGTTTTGAAACTTTGCAGGCCAAAACAAAATCTGCCCACATGTGCGACCTCTGAACTAATCAATTATTTGAAAAATGAGTCTTGCTGATCTAGGAAGCTTTCCTGGAAGTGAGTCTGTGCTGATCTTTTTCAGAAACTCACAGAAATCATTACCTTATTTTCTGTATTGTCAACTGAGGATGTCAATTCACACCCCAGTGACTGCAGTTACTCTAAATATTTGTTGAGCCCCTACTGTGTGCCAGACAGTCTGCTGGGGTGAACACATTGTCCCAGGATGTTTTTTTTTTTTTTTTTTTTTTCTCACTCTCTGGATGAATATAGCCTTTCAGTTCAGACCACTCTAAGAAGAGTAAGTAGTTCTGGTTTAAATGTGAGAATGTAAGATGATTTTCTCCAAAGCTTGAAAAAAATAAAAAAGGAAAGTTCTGTTATGAGGGAAGGTAGTACATTCCTGCTGTGTTAGGCATCCTTACCAGGGAAACCAAAGACAGCTAGGTGTCACAGCCCTCCCCGCTACCCTTGACAGCCCTCCAAACTTGGCTACTTCTGATCCCCTTGACACACACATGGATCCCAGGAGAAGGAAGGAGGCAGACAGCAGCCAGAAGATGTTCTTTCTTCTTGCAAAGGCCTGGTCCTTTCTTGCATCATTTCCTGGATTAGCATTTTTCAAGGTCCACAGACAATGTTATTATGTCCTGGAGACAACCAATCTGAAAATTCTGAGAAAGTCAACTGAGATATTAAAGTATTTCCCAAAGGGTCAAAGAAGCCAGTGTTTGGGAGGGAGTGAAGAGCTTTTGAAAAGTTAAACCTCCCCATAAATGTAAGCCATTATTCACCTTTTATTGTTTTAAAGATTCTGTACAATATCACATTATTTTCCTGGAAGTGGCTACTTTTAAAACTATTTGAAGAAGCTGTGTAAGGCAAGATATGAATTTCCAACTGGAAGGAAGGAGAAACAAGTACTTCCCGGAGGTCAGGCCCTTTGCCTCATCCTTACAGCAGCCTTTACCCAGAAAATGGAGCCTCACCTCTAGGAGAGAAGAAATACCAGCAGCAGTTTAGGATTTAAATTTGAGTTTGTCCAGGGACTTCAGCAGTGGTCCAGTGGTTAAGACTCCATGTTTCCATTGCAAGGGGCACATGTTCGATCCCTGGTTGGGGAACTAAATTCCAGGTTGTCCAACTTTGAAGCTCCTGTTCCTTTTAGTCCCTCTATTTCTCTGGCCCATAAATTTTCTCCTCCATAATGGCTTGCCCCTTACAGTTGTTGTGCGGAGTAAACAGCTCCTAAACACTGTCTTGCTCAGGCCTATACTCATATGCAGTCGCTACTGTTACTATTTTTTATTGCACCATACTGTCTTGGTTTGCCCAGCAAGGAAAAGAATGCACAGGTCAGACCACTCCAAAGGCTCAGTAAATGACAACCATCAGAATATCTAATGAAAGCAAACAAATACAGAAGTAGAGAGGTGATGATTTGAATTCTAATTATAAAATGCTGAATAGAAGATAAAGGTCGATAATTAGTGCAGACTTACCAGAGAAACCCAAATAATCAGCAAGATTTTGTCAACAACCTTGGCCAAGAAAGGCAATCTATATATATAAGTAAATACCAGACTAACTTCTCTCCACCCTTTCTGCACCTTCAGCTATTTCCACATTTATCTTAAAATTAATGTTGCCCGATTCATGCTGTTATTCCACGATCATCTCTTTGGACTTTTGCCGTTAAAGATAAATGTAGCTAACTATGAGTTTTATATCTCTGAGATAGTTATCTTTATCTTTCGGCCCTTTGTCTTCCTGTTAATGTGAGTGGTTATTCTGGTTTGCCTAGGGGATAATTAGGCTGAACTCAAACATGGAAACCTGAGGGAATGAGAGTCTGAGAAAGGAATCAGTGATGTCAATCTTGGCCTTAGACAATTACTGTTTATTTCAAACCCTGTCGCTAAATAATAATGGGCACTGTCTTTGTGTTTGGAAGTCTTCAGAAAACACAGAAAGTGAAAGTAAATAAACATACATATAATGCCATTTCAACCTTTCTTCACTTGGATGCTTTGCTCATGACAAGTGAAGTGGCTTGTATCTCAGCAATCCTACATACAGCCTGGCACAGAGTAGGTGCTCAATAAATAGATTTTCCATATTAGACTCTGGAATTGCTTAGCGGATGAATTTGGTTTTGGACATCTCTGTTTTCGTTAGATTTCCCCCAGCCCTCATATCTGTCTGCTCTCATATGATGGCTCATTTTTGCCTGGAAATCCATCATTAATTACCACTGAAAATTTACCTGTAGGGATTCTTGAGGCTTAGAATGAATTATCTCCCCACCCCACCCCAGAGGAGTTACTTTTGTTTCTGCCAGATGCCTGGTGGCACTACAGTCTGGCACCACTTTTGGGATTCTCCAGGAAAGAATATTGGAGTGGGTTTGCCCTGCTCTTCTCCAGGGGATCTTCCCAACTCTGGGGATCAAATCTGCCTCCCCTGAATCTCCTACAATGCAGGCAGATTCTTCACCCACTTAGCCACCTGGGAAGCCCCCTTTAACCTAAATGTACCACTTAAAGTTTCTTAGACCACCCAGGTGATGAGAATTTGAGTTGCACTTTCACACACAGGAACCAACTTGTGCAGGCAAGTTCTCATGGACCACCTAGCCGCCACCCCACCCCTTATCAAGGGGTGTCAAGGCAGTGTCCCTGCAGTCTCTTGGAGTGGGAAGTGAGTTAATTCCAATTCACTCTTATTTTTAAGGGGTGACTCTTAGGAACCTCAGCTTACTGTAGACAAAAACCTTTTTATTCTCTCCACTTGGGTATGTTCGAGGCTTTGTTGTCTCTTTCACCCCCCCTGTGAGGTTGTCAAAATCAGTGCAGATCTGCCTCTGTCAGGACAGAAGCCCCTTGTGCTTGCTTACATCTGAGGTTCTTGCTTTCCTGCAGATTTTGGCCAGGTGGTTCCTTACTATCTTGTTGGCTATTTGATGTTTCTAATTAGGTTATTTTATATTATAACCTGAATTTTATTTTTTAATTTTTCTGAAGCCTTAATTGAATTTGTAACAATATTGCTTCTGTTTTATGTGTTGATTTTTTTGGCCACAAGGCATCTGAGATCTTAGCTCTCTAACCAGGGATTGAACCTGCAGCCCCTGCATTGGAAGGGGAAGTTTTAACCACTGGACTATTAGGGAAGTCCCCATAGCCTGCATTTTAAATTTATTTTTATGGAAAGATTGGATGGCTTAACCTAGACTAGCATTGGTGGAAACAAAAATCTCTGCCTTTTCTCAGTTCCTGATTATCATTAACTTATGATGTGTATATCATACCTTTCCCTTATACCTATAGCACTTATAAAAGGAGTACTTTCAGAACAAGTAAACTTAAGACAGATTGCTAGTCAGAAATATTTAATTGAATCCCTTTTTCCCCTACAAAGTGCTAAAGTCTGGGCTAGGGGGAGAAGAGGGTGGTACTCACCTTATCTTAAAATTGCTGCCTATATGGGCATCCTTAGAGCTATGCATTGTCCTGTCTCACCCTCAGCTGTTAGTCCAGATCAAGTGCATTCCTGTCTGAAAGCCCCTTCAGTTCAACACCTTTCTTTGCTTCTCCCATGCTTTCATGGGTACCCTGAGGCCACTACACTGCAACTCTTGGGGTAACTCGGTGAGGCTATCTGAGATATTTGACGCTGCCCCCTGACTTCCAGAAGGGTGAGAGCTATGCTCCTATTCTGGTGTGACCATGCTGGGACTTGGAGCAGCTCTAGGGGCTGCTGGAGTCTATCCCTGCTTCCTCTCCTTAGCGGGTCTCTGGAGGATCAGAAGCACAATCGGTGTCCCCTCCTTTCAGAGTCCCCAAAGCTGGTTGACTCCTGTTACCCCAAGCCCAGGACCAGGCCCAGAACATCACTCACTCCCCTTCTCAGACTCATACTGGCATCTGAGCTCCTTCTGCTTGCAATAAATATTAAATCGAGCTTTTCCAGAAAGGTTATTTAACATTAACATTGGATTCCTTATAAATGTGGTCTTCTTGTTTCTCTTTCCTGCCTTTTGATCATTGAATATTTTTTTTTCAATTTAGAATAAATTGGCACACAAGATGGAAATATCTTTTTCTGTCTGCAAAAGAACCATTGTATTAAAACCTGACCTCTAATTTGCCTCTGATAACACATGGTGTGTAAACTGACTTTCATCAGTTGGCTGATGTGACTTCCTTTAAAATCTAATCGCAGCTCTTTCTGCACTTTACTTTTACTCCTGAAGTGGATTTTGCTATTACTGGCATTGTGAAAACATGACTGCAGCGTAAACATGGCAAGTTCAGTCTGTCTAGCACCAAATATTAAATTTTGGCAAAAAAAAAAAAAGTTATAAAACTGTTATAAAACTTCCCTAAAACAGTTACATTAAATATATCAAATGCTAATCATGAAAAGTGATCATTTCTATGCTAGGCTAGTATTTGTTTTAAATATATAGTTAACATCTTTGTGTTTTGTTATAAAAATACAGATTTTTATCTACCAAGCATCTATGTCCAGTCTAATAGTACAATTACTTTTTCTTTTTAATATGTGCCAAGTGTGGGCTTGAAAAATTATTTGCAGACTTTGTTTGGAGACTTACACCACATACAGTGAATATTTTATCCCCATTACTTCATTCATCTATACCTTCCCCAAACATTTATTTGTGGATAATTCATGCTTTCTCAACTTTTAGCAAAATAAGCAACTAAGATGTTGGTGATGATTTTTATTTTTATATCTTTCCTACTGTTAGAAACCTGAATTAACTCTTTGGTCCTCTACTATGATCCCATTTTGTTTTCCTTCAAGGACTCCGAAAACCTTTCTTTTTACTTCCTGTCTGATCCTCATTTATGAATTTGTTCACTTCATTTACTCAACAAATATTTTTTAAATGACCCAACCAGGACCCGTGCTTGCCATAATTTACCAGAGCTACCAAAACCTTATATTTGCTAATTATAGTTTTTTAGATCGTTCAAATACTGTCTTTAAACTACTCTAAACATAGCATTTACTTTTTTCTAATTGCAACACCCCACTCACAAACTTTATATGCTTTCAACCTTCTGCCCAGTCAGTATTACAGTGGCCTTGAGCCAGAAGCAATAAAATTCTCAACTGATTTTTCATTCATTTTTAAAAATCTTTTTCTCCCCCAAGTTAAAATTTTAAATTATTTACTTTTCAATCAAGTTGTTCCTACTTTAAAAAATGTATTTTTTCCCCAAGACCCCTAGCATTTTCCTTCTGGGAGGAAAATGAAGAGCTCATCTTCAAGCCATACAGGTTGATACACAGAGATTTGCTGAGGCACATGACTGTCTTCCTGGCCAGCTGGTGGTGATCCCATCACTGAGCTGGAACTCTGCTCACATAACTACAGGCCTAGTACTTTTCTCTTTTTTGTATGCCCTTCAAAAGAGACCCTACCCATTTTCTGTAGCTCTGTCTTTTCTTTTACATACTGGGAAATATTTTCCATAAATTAAAAAAAAAAGAAAAAAAAAAAACCTTCCAAGTTGGTTATCAGTGAATCACAGTTACACTTTAATTTAGCTATAGCATCTTATTTTGATATTCTGAAGATAGAAAGTGTGGACCAGAGAGTGGTGTTTGAAAAATGAAGGACTCCTCTGTTGGTTCAGTGGTTAAGATTCCGTGCTTCCACTGCAGGGAACATAGGTTTGATCCCTAGACAGGAAGCCTAAGATCCCACATGCTGTGAGGCATGGCCAAAATGAATGAATAAATAAATTTTTTAAAAAGAGAGAAAAAAATGTAATTGACCATTTTGGAATATGTGTGATGGTCCAGTCTCTCTTTAGAAAATTCAACTCATACCCTCCTACACTCCTCAACTTCACTTATTCTTTCTTAAGCCTTCTCAAACAGTTTAACCATTTTATCAAAAAAGAAAAAAGATAAAAAAGATAATAATGATTGCATAGTGTGCAATACAGATAAATTTATACTAGGCAAAATTTGAGGCAAATTCAGTTGTACATTGAATCTTCAGTTCTTGTTGTAGAATTTCCAATTTTATCTCTAAATCCATTCATTTCCATTGTTTCCTAAGTTCATGAAGTACCATGAAGTTGGTTACACATAACTGTGTGGTCCAGCCAACTAAATCTATCTAAATTGGTTAGTTCCAATATTCTTTTCCTAAATAGTATGAATAAGTATAGCTGTTGGGTCGTGTCACTAATAAAACAATGGCTTAAGTAGTTACTAAAAAAAATAAAAAATAAAAAAACTTGCCTTCATCTATTGTGTTTAAATTCACCATGTGACTGAGAACTAATAAAACATAGATATTAAAATTCTCTCTATGGGATTTGCATATTTACCAGGAGTTTTGATTTTTTTGAACATGCTTTGTTAGAAAACTCCTACTCTGTTGTGACTTGTTTATCATCTGCATTGAACCCTTATGATGTGGCAGGCACTGTTTCACAGCTTTGCCTGTGCATTAACTCATGTAAATCCTCACGATCTCCTGAAGGAAGTTGGTGAGCAAATAGTCAGGAGGGAACTCATTTAACTGAAATAGGCTTTAGAGAGTTCCCCACAGGAGAAGCTAAAATCTTATTAGCTGCTCTGTAGCTAATAAGTTGTTTATTTCATAGAGGGAATGAGACAAATGCCAAATAGCAAACGAAGTAGGATTAGGTATACTACTGTTTCATTTGTAAAATATTTTGGCAGCTGCCTACTGCTAATATCTCAAGATAGTAATAATGAATTCTATTAAGAGACATTCCTCAGCACTTTTGTAAAAAGAGGAAATGGCACATATTCACAAACGCGTGTTACCCTTGCCATCACACACATTTCTTTCCTTATGGTGACATAAAGCGAATAATTGGAAAGTAAATTTTCTTTGTGCTCAGACTCAACAAGTAGGGGTAATAGTTTTTATTGCCTAGTTTTACCACTGGGTCAGTATTCAACAAATGTGAACGGAATGATTTGTTTCCACTAAAGCTCCTAATACCTGAGCCAAGTTGTAACTGTGATTTGTCGATGATAAAAGGAAACCAGGCCACCCATGTGTTTTTCACAAAACAAAAATTTGACCTAGCTGGAAGTCAAGGCTTAAGGATGTTGGCAAACCAGATAATGCTTCTATTTTCACTGGGGACCGATGAGGAGTGCCTGGAAATTGTGAGATCGTGAATGACAGTTTCCAAGATGTTTGGAAGAAATATTTTGGTGAGTTTGTCTCATTCTGTCATCATAGGTTGGAAAAGTTTAAGATTTCAGCAATCCTGGGCCATAGCCTCAGTGACCGCTTCTAGGAGTGCCTGGATTCTGATTGTCAGAAGACGATTATGTTAAGAGACCAGAGCCCACACTCATAGGGAAGAGAGCTGCATTGGGTGCACGTGATTGTAGGGGCTGAAATGGAAGTCCTTTAACAGAGAGAGGTTACGTCATTTAAAGGAGAAGGAAATGGCAATCCACTCCAGTATTCTTGCCTGGAGAATTCTATTGACAGAGGAGCCTAGTGGGCTATGGTCCTTGAGATCGCAAAAGAGTCAGACATGACTTCACAACTCAAGGACTTCATTTAAAGGGGACTCCCAGGTGGTTCAGTGGTAAAGAAACTGCCTGCCAAGCAGGAGGCTCGGGTTCGATCCCTGGCTTAGGAAGATCCCCTAGAGAAGGAAATGGTAACCCATTCCAGTATTCTCGCCTGGGAAATCCCATGGACAAAGGAGCCCAATGGGCTTACAGTCCGTGGGGTCTCAAAAAAGATGGAGACAACTTAGTGAGTAAACAACCTTATTTACATAACAGGAGTAGTCGTGACAACATAGGAATTAAACCACAAAACCCATTGTTTCACAGCGTGAGACACCTTGGGTACAAAATTCTGTCTGAAGGATGTGTTGTCTCTGCTTAGCTGCTCAGTGAAAGGAAAAATCTGGTCATAATAAACATCTGATTTATTTTCTTCTCAGTTTTGAGGCTTTGGTTTAATAAGTCCTTTACACTTCACACTATGATATGTATTCCTTTTTTTTTCCCACTCAAATCTCCATTTTATTGAAAACAATATGAACATGCTAAAAAGATAAAATTTCAGAGATTTCCCTTTATACAAGTATGTTACTTAGCTCTCAAATACACCAAACATTTTAAAGTCTCTTTGAAGAAAGAATAGCGAATATGTATTATCTCCCCCTTTCTTTGCAGTTTTGAAATTCTTTTATTCAAAGATAAAGTTTTTAAAGTGTCTTATGTTGGAATATAGCCAATTAACAATATCGTGGTAGTCTCAGGTGGACAGCAGAGACTCAGCCATACACATACAGGCATCCATTCTCCCCCAAACTCCCCTCCCATCCAGGCTGCCACAAAACACTGAGCAGAGTGGGTTATCCATTTTAAATATAGCAGTATATACATGTCCATCCCCAATTCCCTAATTATCCCTTCCTCCCACCCTTTCCCCCAGCAACCATAAATCCATTCTCTAAGCCTGTGAGTCTGTTTTGTAGAGAAGTTTGTAGCGTTTCTTTTTAGACTCTGTATACAGGGGATGTCATACAATATTTCTCCTTCCCTGTCTCACTTACTTCACTCAACATGACAATCTCTAGGCCCATCCATGTTTCTGCAAATGGCATTATCTCACCCTTTTTAATAGCTGAATAATATTCCACTGTATATGTGTACCACATCTTCTTTATCCATTCCTCTGTCGATGGACATTTAGGTTGCTTCCATGTCTTGGCTGTTGTAAACAGTGCTGCAGTGGACATTGGACCACACGTATCCTTTCAGATCATATTTTTCTCTGGGTATATGCCCAGGAATGGGGATTGCAGGGTCATATGGCAGCTAGATCCCTTGAGGTTGAGGAAAGACACTTGTTGGTCCAGCTAGGTTTCTAAATAGGAGGAGGGAGCAAGCATTTATTCAGGAACTTTCAATGCAGTCCCTCATGTCCTCATAGTAACCTATGGAATAGTTGATGTTCTTATCCACATTTTATAGTTGAGAGCAGTAAAGCTTACTGATATGAAATAACTTGCCTTAGGATGTACCAGTGCAAGAGGCAGGGCTGACACCCTCCTAATTCTAATGCCCTGTTTTCAATCATTCTTTTTTCCTTCATCTGTTAATGTAACAGATGTCATGTACGCTACAATTGTCAAAATGAAGATTATTCTGATGACTGAAACATACGTGTAAAATGTCTTTGTGGATGCAGATGAACTCAGTGAAGAAACCGAGAAGATGAGGTGCTCGCTTTGAAAGTGATTTTCCTCAGGGCCTTTTGGAATGTTGTGTGTAATCTTTAGAAGATGTGGATTTGAGCAAATGCTGTTAAAAGGCAATAAATGTTAGTCTGGAGGAGGCTCTGCAGCCATTTTTAGAATGGTAGTGTTTGGAACTGGACCCAGCGTCTCACCTCAATAATACAAAGCTTCAGTGTTCTAGTGGGTGAATGCATACACTCAGGAATAAGTGTCCTTAGAAATAATCACAGTAACTTACATGTAACTCTAGACCTGGCCTTGTTCATTATGTGGGAGCTGCACAGTTGAACATTCATGAGTTACAAGTTCCCAAAGCCCCACAAGCTACAGGTCTGTTCTCTGGATGTACTAGAGGTTTCACTGACATTTCCCCAGCTCAGCACAGAATTTTAATCTTTCATGGTTCAAGGAGCCTGTGTCAATATACACAGCCTCATTACCAGAACCAATTGCAAAAGAATATGAAGAAAATACACTGAGGTAATGAACCATAGCCTTCAGCGGAACACTTACAGGGCTGGTGTTTAGAAGGGCAGCTAAGACCTGTGCTGAACACTATACTTGTGTGGTTCAGAGTGTCTTCTGAAGGTAGTTACACATTTCTCGGGGGCTCCATTTGATATGTGTTGCGTTTCCCTGAGGGTAATTGCCACCTGCCAGAATTACAGCTAGCTTCCTCTGGGTATTCATGATACCTTTCTTTCATCATGCTCATCAAGGCTTTTTCATAAATTCTTCTTAATTATCCTAGCAACTCTCTGGAATAGGTGGGTATACGTATTATATATCTTTACTTAAATAAAGCAATGTTAAAAATTCCCTAAAGGCCTTCTTGTGAGCCCATATAATAATAGAGATAACCCAAGTTTGCCAACTTTAGTTGGCCTAGTACTTTATTTTGTCTCAGAACAGACAGAAGCTCAGGGCCGCCTGAATGATATTTGGAATGAAGTCTTTCTTATTGGGACCAAGATAATTGTGTGCTGTGAAACATGATATGGCCTCATTTTCATTTTGAGAGCTGGTGCTGTAAACACTATAATAGATGAATTAAGTGATTCAGCTAATTATACCCATTTTTTTTTTATATTTGCCTACAAAGCTAGCATGTGATCCCTGAAATAGAGAAGGTTATACATTAAAATTTTTCTACCTTTGTTTTGATGTCGTGTATATGTTTATTTTAATAAGACTGGAAACTAAACCATTTCTTTGCTGCTAATTCATGCTGGATTACCTTCTTTTTAAAAAATTTTTTTTTTATTAGTTGGAGGCTAATTACTTCACAACATTTCAGTGGGTTTTGTCATACATTGATATGAATCAGCCATAGAGTTACATGTATTCCCCATCCCAATCCCCCCTCCCACCTCCCTCTCCACCCGATTCCTCTGGGTCTTCCCAGTGCACCAGGCCCGGGCACTTGTCTCATGCATCCCACCTGGGCTGGTGATCTGTTTCACCATAGATAATATACATGCTGTTCTTTTGAAACATCCCACCCTCACCTTCTCCCACAGAGTTCAAAAGTCTGTTCTGTACTTTTGTGTCTCTTTTTCTGTTTTGCATATAGGGTTAATGTTATCATCTTTCTAAATTCCATATATATATGTTAGTATGCTGTAATGTTCTTTATCTTTCTGGCTTACTTCACTCTGTATAATGGGCTCCAGTTTCATCCATCTCATTAGAACTGATTCAAATGAATTCTTTTTAAAGGCTGAGTAATATTCCATGGTGTATATGTACCACAGCTTCCTTATCCATTCGTCTGCTGATGGGCATCTAGATTGCTTCCATGTCCTGGCTATTATAAACAGTGCTGCAATGAACATTGGGGTGCACGTGTCTCTTTCAGATCTGGTTTCCTCAGTGTGTATGCCCAGAAGTGGAAATGCTGGGTCATATGGCAGTTCTAGTTCCAGTTTTTTAAGAAATCTCCACACTGTTTTCCACAGCGGCTGTACTAGTTTGCATTCCCACCAACAGTGTAAGAGGGTTCCCTTTTCTCCACACCCTCTCCAGCATTTATTGCTTGTAGACTTTTGGATAGCAGCCATCCTGACTGGCATGTAATGGTACCTCATTGTGGTTTTGATTTGCATTTCTCTGATAATGAGTGATGTTGAGCATCTTTTCATGTGTTTGTTAGCCATCTGTATGTCTTCTTTGGAGAAGTGTCTGTTTAGTTCTTTGGCCCATTTTTTGATTGTGTCATTTATTTTTCTGGAATTGAGCTTCAGGAGTTGCTTGTATATTTTTGAGATTAATCTTTTGTCTGTTGCTTCATTTGCTATTATTTTCTCCCATTCTGAGGGTTGTCTTTTCACCTTGCTTATAGTTTCCTTTGTTGTGCAAAAGCTTTTAAGTTTCATTAGGTCCCATTTGTTTATTTTTGCTTTTATTTCCAATATTCTGGGAGGTGGGTCATAGAGGATCTTGCTGTGATTTATATCGGAGAGTGTTTTGCCTATGTTCTCCTCTAGGAGTTTTATAGTTTCTGGTCTTACATTTAGATCTTTAATCCATTTTGAGTTTATTTTTGTGCATGGTGTTAGAAGGTGTTCTGGTTTCATTCTTTTACAAGTAGTTGACCAGTTTTCCCAGCACCACTTGTTAAAGAGGTTGTCTTTTTTCCATTGTATATCCTTGCCTCCTTTGCTGAAGATAAGGTGTCCATAGGTACGTGGATTTATCTCTGGGGTTTCTATTTTGTTCCATTGATCTATATTTCTGTCTTTGTGCCAGTACCTTACTGTCTTGATGACTGTGGCTTTGTAGTAGAGCCTGAAGTCAGGCAGGTTGATTCCTCCAGTTCCATTCTTCCTTCTCAAGATTGCGTTGGCTATTTGAGGTTTTTTGTATTTCCATATAAACTGTGAAATTATTTGTTCTAGTTCTGTGAAAAATACCATTGGTAGCTTGATAGGGATTGCATTGAATCTATAGATTGCTTTGGGTAGAATAGACATTTTGACAATATTGATTCTTCCAATCCATGAACACGGTATGTTTCTCCATCTGTTTGTGTCCTCTTTGATCTCTTTCATCAGTGTTTTATAGTTTTCTATGTCTAGGTCTTTTGTTTCTTTAAGTAGATATACTCCTAAGTATTTTATTCTTTTTGTTGCAATGGTGAATGGTATTGTTTCCTTAATTTCTCTTTCTGTTTTTTCATTGGATTACCTTCTTATTTCCATGAGACATAAAAATTTTGAAGTATGTCTACATGATAGCACCCTGTTTAGATCTGTGTATAGTTGCTGTAAAGTACAGAAAAAGTTATTACCTTAAAAAAGCTGATATAGACAGGGATTTGAGGAAAATGAAGGGTACAAGAGTCAAGGAGATATCTAACTTGATCCTGTAGACCAGGAGTTAAGAAATTCAGTCCTGTGACCAAATCCAGCCCACACAATTTTGGTATGACCTGTAAGCTAAGAATGGTTTTTAAAACGTTCTGGGGAAACTCATTGTTATATCTCCTTTAATGATATCATTGAAAATATTGTTCATTAATTACAACACATGATGTACTCTTTATAAAGATCTATGGAAGAAATTTCTGTTCAGTCTTAGTATCAATAGCAGAAAGGTTGTATTTTTTCTGAGGATTTTTTTTTTTTTTTTGGTATAGTCGTTTGGGAACTGTACATTCCATGACTGCTCAGGTCAGTCCACTTCAAGATGCCTGCCAGAAAGCTCGGAAGTGGGTTTGTGGCTCATTTTCTATTTTTGTACCAGTTTCATGCTTGGTATCACTCACTTTATGCCCCTATGTTGTTTTCTCTTTTCTTTTTCACATCCACTCAGAAGTGAGGTTTTGGACCTAGTAAGTTATAAACATATATTAAACATGACACATATATTAAGAACACTAAAACATATATTAAAGGGACTTACCTAGCAGTCCAGTGGTTAAGACTTCACCTTCCAATCCAGTGGGTATGGGTTTGATCTCTGGTCAGGGAGCTAAGATCATATATGCCTCATGGACAAAAAATCCAAAACATAAAGCAGAAGCAATATTGTCACAAATTCAATAAAAACTGTAAAAAAAATCTTTTAAAAATATAATTAAAAATAAGATGTATTGAAACTTTAGTTCCAGAAACTCACAGAGCATTCCTTATGGTCTCAACCCAGAGAACCCTTCACCTTTTCCCTACTGTTCTATGCCTTTCCAGGGCTCTGTGTCTGTAGGACCTTATGGAAACCAATCCTGAAAATGCTTATTAAGTGCTTTGTGGTCTAATAATCTGTCCTTGCTGCAGGCTTATCAGCAAACCCCCTGAAGTTGGATAAAGACATAGATCAGATATTCTTCATCTAGAGTCCAGAGGACTTAGGAGGGTTATGAACTTGGATGGAGATGTTATTTTTATAACCTATAATAGAAATTTATCACTTCCTTCAATGATGATCACAGACAACAAATCATCCCATTATTAATAGTGCTTGTGATTATGTCAGCAATAGAAGGCACAGATATTTTCAGATGCCATAGGTTGCTGCTTATGTTGCTTATGTCATGAAAATTTCTGTGTTCTTTATTTCTCTGAAAATAAGATAATTATTATAGCTGCCGATCTAAACATGAGGATCTTTATATTTAATATCCTGATAAAGAAGTGTATTTATTACCACCCTATAATTTTTTTAAAAAATTGATAACTGTAATTCATTTTTTCCTTTACAATCCTTTGTGTTTTATTTTATGCATTTAAAAACATTTTTCTGAGAAGGGTCAATAGACCACCAAAGGAATTCTTCTAAAAGGATAAGAAAGTTCTGTACATGGGTACACCCACATAGGCCCACACACACAGTTTTTACAAGCAGTTCTTCCAGAGGGTTCACAGAAGTCCAGACAAGGTTCATATCTAATAAGCAGTTTAGAAACTCAGGCCCTGTTAGCTAAAACCTGTGATAGAAGATCCACATGAGGGAGGGGGTTTATTTTGTTTTTTGTTTTTTTTTTGAGGCCCAGTTCAAATGAATCACTTTTGGAATCAACCTACAGTGCTTAGTCATAATCTTAAGACATAGTATTGGTTCTGGCTGTCATCATTTAGAATTATTTCTTTCATCCATTAAGCAAGGAATGTAAAATCTTCATAAAAATAATCTCTTGGCTTTTGCCATATCAACTCTTGACATTTTTCAGTAATGAATTACATATCTACTACTTTGGGGACTTCCCTGGTGGTCTAGTGGCTAAGAATTTGCCTTCCAATGCAGAGGACTGAAGTTTGATCCCTGGTTGGGAAATTAAGATCCCACATGCAAAGGGGCAACTAAACCTGCATGCCACACGAAAAGATCCCACATGTCACAACTAACACCTGATGCAGCCAAACAAATAAATAAGTATAAAAAAAAATATCTACCACTTCGCACTCTTTGATTTTTAGTTTGTACTGGAAAGAGCTTTGAGTCTTTGAATGGTCAGAGGTGGATATGTACATGTTTCATAAATTTGGAATTGGATAAAAAGTACAAATGCCCCCAGATGTTAAGTACATCATACTTTTCCTATTGTTCTGTTCTGAATGTTTTTGTTGATAGTGTCTGTACTAATCAAGTGTATTTTTTTGTTCACGAAGCCACAGTTCATTTGAAAGTATCATTCTCTGCTAATGTTTGTGTGTTGTACATCCCTGGTTAGGAGTTGCTTTACACTTGCATGACTTTTACGTTTTCTTCTGTTCCTTTTATTGTACTGGAATTCTGAATTCTCTCCTTATTTTATTGAAATCTGAGTGGGACCTTAGAGGTTATCTAGCCTGGAGTTTCTCAACGCTGCTAATATTACAAAATACTGATGCCTGGACACTACTCCCAGAGAACTGGATTGAACTGGTCTGTGTGGGGTTTTTTAAAACTTGGGTAAGAGGTTCCTTGGTCTGGCCTGGCAAGAGAACCGTCACCTAGCTTACTTCCTGCCCCATACAAATGTGGAGCATGGCAACATGCCCGAGGCTCTCCAGCTAGCTAGTAACAGATGGGTTTTCTCTACTTCAGAATGCTCTTTGCTCTTTAAAGATTCCCCCCCGCCCAAAAATTCTAGGCCATTTACCAGCTAACTCAGACTTTTGTGATGGCCACATTCCTCATGGAATATATAAAATTAAATAGTACAGCTGCAACGTTTAAAAACTTGCCATCCTTGTCCTATTTTAACATTTCCTAATTAACAGACAGCTTTCTGGAAAAACCTGGAGATCACTCTTTCCTAGTCAGTTGTTCCTGGCTGTGGTAACAATTTATCCCTGGACATTTGCCCCATTCCTGAATCACAATTAAGAGAGTGGCTTATTTTTGTAAATAGCTTATAATTCTTAATAATATAAGTCTCCAGACCTTACTGTTGAACCTAATGTGCCCCAATGGGAATAAATCTAAAAAGAGTCCCTTGTCACATTTGATGGCTTTGAATATTAAAGATCCACGTTGAAAGAACTCTCCAAAAATAGGCCTGCCTTTCCATGTGGTTTGTCAGCATAAATCCAACATTTCTGGGATATAAGTACCTCATCATTAGAAATGCTGTTCATTTATATATTTCATGCCTATCATCTGAACTTACTAAAATGAATCAAATTAGTTTATAACCATTCTGACTTTTTCACCCACACTAATAAACTTCTTGCCTTGTTTTAGCTGATCAAGGATTTTGATCAACTTTATATATCTCATTGAGCTTAAAAATTAGTAATGCTTTGCCTTATATAACACATCTTCATAGAGATTATTCTTTCTTAATGCAGTAAATGAGAAGAAAAAAACAGATTTAATATAGATAATAGGCTTAAAAAGATTATATGACTCAAGCTAGTGCAATTCTTTATTTTCTAATTTATTTTTTATTGCAGTATAGTTGATTGACAATATTGTGTTAGTTTCAAGTCTGCAACAAACTGAATCAGTTTTATGTATATCTATATATATATATATAGATATATAGCAAGAGAGAGAGAGAGAGAGAGCACCACCAGGGAAGCCTGAATATATATATATATTCTTTTTTAGGTTCTTTTCCCATATAGATTACTACAAAATATTGAGTATAGTTCCCTGTGCTATACAGTAGGTTCTTGTTGGTTATCTATTTTATATATGGCAGTGTGTATATTCTAATACTATCACTCAGTCATGTTCAGCTCTTTGAGACCCCATGAACTGTAGCCCACCAGGATTCTCTGCCCATGGGATTGTCCAAGAAAGATTACTGGAGTGAGTTGCCATTTCCTCCTCCAGGGGATCTTCCTGACCCAGGGGTTGAACCCACATCTCCTGTGTCTCCTGCATTGCACGTGGATTCTTTACCTGCTGAACTATAGAGGAAATGTATATTTTAATCCCAAATTCTTATTCTTTATCCCTTCCCCTGCTAATGACAATTCTTAAATCAATGGCCGGTTTTCTGGTCTGCAGTTGGTTTCTTTAGGATAAGAGCTTCCATTTACCTTCTTTTTCCTTCCATCTCATTTTGAAGTGAGTTTGGTTATAACTATTTTGAAAAAAACCCTGATACTGGGAAAGATTGAGGGCAGGAGGAGAAGAGGGTGACAGAGGATTAGATGGTTGGATGGTATTACCAACTGAGTTTGAGCAAACTCCAGGAGATAGTGAGGGACAGGGCAGCCTGGCGTGCTGCAGTCCATGGGGGTGCAAAGAGTTGGACACAACTTAGTGACTGAACAACAATTTTGAAAACAATGTGTCCATATATTTTAAGCATAACAAAATTCAAATTCTCCTTTTCCTATAATTCTCTTTAAAACTATTAAGACAGAAAATAAACTTCACCTATAGCAGATCAGAATATCTTAGAATAAAAAATGACATAGATCAAATGGTTTGGCCTCTAGTAATCAGGATAGAGAAGAAAAGGGAATTCTGCACTAAGCCCTCTCACCATCCCTGTGTAGAATCAGACAGAGAATTGCCTCCCCAAGGACGAGCTATGTTTCTCTTCTAGATTATCTTCATTTTTGCAGGCAATATAATTTCAAAGTTTTGTAGAGTAGAATCCCTTTATCAAGTTACTCTGGGAGAGCTATCTGCTATCTCTTTATGGGACAACAACATTATCTATGTCGTGTATAAGGTTTATGTTATACACATGCATGTGGATTGCACTTTAACCACTCCATATCTAGGGCTGATTCTAGATCTGTACCTGCCAAAGGATGAACTTTTAAAAAATGTTATCAGAGAGATGAGAAGGCAGTCTTTTTTAAAAAGCTATGCTTAGCCTTGTGAATATAGATAAGCATTTTAATGAATTAGGTTTAATAAGATTTGATGGAGCAAAGGTTTAAGCATAAAAAAATAAAACCAAAAGCTACAAGAAAAAAATTTGAATTTTATGATCTCATAGCTGGGAAGACTTTTCTAAGTGTGACACAAATTCAGATACCACACACACAGAAATACACATACAAAATTTTTAACAAATTAAAATCAAAAGACAAACAACAACCTGTGGGAAATTTTATAACCCAGAGAAGACATAGTTCTGGTTTTCAAAATAGACAGCATTCCTACAATTCAATATTTTAAATTATCAACAATCCAATAGGGAAAAAATTGTGGGAAAAGAATATGAAGTTCACAGAAGAGGAAGTGCAAATGACTCTTAAATATATGATAAGATGCTGAATCTCATTCATTATAAGAAATACAAATTAAAAGTATGAGATTGAATTTTTCACCTATCAGATTGGCACAGGTAAAAACTTAACATGTTATATTGGCAAATGTGTGAGAGAAAAAAAAAACATTCTCGTACATTGCTAGTGAGATATATATGTAAGTACAATTTCCATAGAGATGTTTAGAAATATCTGTTACAATTAAAACTTTTCTTTGAGCATATTCTTTGAGCTAGCAATTCAAATTCTATATTCTCTTTTTTCTGTAGAGATCTTGCTAATGAGTGAGATGACATATATAAGGATATTCTTGGCAGTGTTTTGTAACAAAAGGTTGGAAACAACCTAAATATCTATCAATAGGATTATTTAAGTACATTCTATGCACTTTTCTGTTATTATTATAATATATACATAGTACAAATTAATTTGCCACTGTTTAAAAAGAATGAGGTATCCCTGAATTATACCAATCTGGAAAGATTTCCAAGCATTTTATTAAGTAAAAAAGGCCTGATACAAAAGAGTATATGGTTACATTTGGGAGAAAAAGGAAACAAGATGTATATAGTTATAAGCACATAGAATATACCTGGAAGGATGCATAGGAAATTAATAGTATTACTGCCTGCAGCAAAGAGAACTGAGTGGCTGGGTAGGAAATTTACTTTTCAAAATGAGAAAGTTGTATTTATCTATCTTTCTAGATAATGTATATATAGTCAGAAACTGTGAAGGCTCTGTGATTTTATCCCACTTGCAGTCTAATTAGCTTGCCATAGTTTCATGGATAGTGGCAGAAAACAGCTCCTGAGTCAGAGAAAAAGGGCATTGTTACTTACAGCACAGCAATCATGAACATCAGCTTTTGTGCTGGTTTTTCTTGCCCCCATGTCCCAAAAGGGGCATGCATCTAGACGGATACCAGCGCAAGCAGTGAGTTGTATTACAGGAAAGAAACTGTAAGTGAAGGGAACCTGAATCTTTTTTATGATGGGCAGTAGGGATGTTGGGCTTCCCAGGTGGCTCAGTGGTAAAGAATATGCCTGCCGATGTAGGAGACACAAGAGACTCGGTTCAATCCCTGGGTCGGGAAGATCCCCTGAAGTAGGAAGTGGCAACCCACTCCAGTATTCTTTTTTTTTTTTTTTTTTTTTTAATATTATTTTATTAGTTGGAGGCCAATCACTTTACAACATTTCAGTGGGTTTTGTCATACATTGACATGAATCAGCCATATAGTTACATGTATTCCCCATCCCGATCCCCCCTCCCACCTCCCTCCCCACCCGACTCCTCAGGGTCCTCCCAGTGCACCAGGCCCGAGCACCTGACTCATGTATCCCACCTGGGCTGGTGGTCCGTTTCACCATAGATAATATACATGCTGTTCTTTCAAAACATCCCACCCTCACGTTCTCCCCCAGAGTTCAAAAGTCTGTTCTGTATTTCTGTGTCTCTTTTTCTGTTTTGCATATAGGGTTATCGCCACCATCTATCTAAATTCCGTATATATGTGTTAGTATACTGTAATGTTCTTTATCTTTCTGGCTTACTTCACTCTGTATAATGGGCTCCAGTTTCATCCATCTCATTAGAACTGATTCAAATGAATTCTTTTTAACGGCTGAGTAATATTCCATGGTGTATATGTACCACAGCTTCCTTATCCATTCATCTGCTGATGGGCATCTAGGTTGCTTCCATGTCCTGGCTATTATAAACAGTGCTGCGATGAACATTGGGGTGCACGTGTCTCTTTCAGATCTGGATTCCTCAGTGTGTATGCCCAGAAGTGGTATTGCTGGGTCATATGGCAGTTCTATTTCCAGTTTTTTAAGAAATCTCCACACTGTTTTCCATAGTGGCTGTACTAGTTTGCATTCCCACCAACAGTGTAAGAGGGTTCCCTTTTCTCCACACCCTCTCCAGCATTTATTGCTTGTAGACTTTTGGATAGCAGCCATCCTGACTGGCGTGTAATGGTACCTCATTGTGGTTTTGATTTGCATTTCTCTGATGATGAGTGATGTTGAGCATCTTTTCATGTGTTTGTTAGCCATCTGTATGTCTTCTTTGGAGAAATGTCTGTTTAGTTCTTTGGCCCATTTTTTGATTGGGTCGTTTATTTTTCTGGAATTGAGCTTCAGGAGTTGCTTGTATATTTTTGAGATTAATCCTTTGTCTGTTTCCTCATTTGTTATTATTTTCTCCCAATCTGAGGGCTGTCTTTTCACCTTACTTATAGTTTCCTTTGTTGTGCAAAAGCTTTTAATTTTCATTAAGTCCCATTTGTTTATTTTTGCTTTTATTTCCAATATTCTGGGAGGTGGGTCATAGAAGATCTTGCTGTGATTTATGTCGGAGAGTGTTTTGCCTATGTTCTCCTCTAGGAGTTTTATAGTTTCTGGTCTTACATTTAGATCTTTAATCCATTTTGAGTTTATTTTTGTGTATGGTGTTAGGAAGTGTTCTAGTTTCATTCTTTTACAAGTGGTTAACCAGTTTTCCCAGCACCACTTGTTAAAGAGATTGTCTTTTTTCCATTGTATATCCTTGCCTCCTTTATCTTTTCTGACCACAGTGCAGTAAGATTAGATCTCAATTACAGGAAAAAAATTGTTAAAAATTCCAACATATGGAGGCTAAATAACACGCTTCTGAATAACCAACAAATCATAGAAGAAATCAAAAAAGAAATCAAAGTATGTATAGAAATAAATGAAAATGAAAACACAACAACCCAAAACCTATGGGACACTGTAAAAGCAGTGCTAAGGGGAAGGTTCATAGCATTACAGGCACACATCAAGAAACAAGAAAAAAGCCAAATAAATAACCTAACTCTACACCTAAAACAATTAGAGAAGGAAGAAATGAAGAACCCCAGGGTTAGCAGAAGGAAAGAAATCTTAAAAATTAGGGCAGAAATAAATGCAAAAGAAACTAAAGAGACCATAGCAAAAATCAACAAAGCTAAAAGCTGGTTTTTTGAAAAAATAAACAAATCCAGTATTCTTACCTTGAGATCATTGACAGGGGAGCCTGGTGGGCTACAGTCCACAGGCCGCAAAGAGTTGGACGTCACTGAGCGCACACACACACAACCCTCGCCCTTTGTTCTGGAGAAGATATTATCTCTCTCAACCAAGACTATTCACTATACAAACATCCTTGAAAAGATAATCTGAAATAAAAAGCAATTAACACTCTGCACAGCAAAAGATGGGCAGAGACACAAGAGAACAATGCAGAATTATCTGAATCTCTTATTTATTTGTAATATTGTGCATTCATATACATTTATGGGCTTATTTTGGGGGGTTGGTTATTTTATATATATATATATATATATATATATATATATGGCCACTCAATGTGGCATGCAGAATCTTAGTTCCTTAGCCAGGAATGGAACCCATGCCATTGAGTCTTAACCACTGGACCACCAGGGAAGTTCCCATATATGAGGTTTGAAGGCTAATAGTAACTCTTGACCATTTGAGCCTCTCCAACAACTTGTATGGAGTGTGAACTCGTAGGTCATTGGTCACATTACTAGGCCCAGATCTGGTGTCACTTAACTGCCTCAATCAAAGAATGCTATGCTCCTGGTCCCCTACTGTAAGGGTAAGTTACTGGTCAGAAGGAGCCCCAACCGAGAGTAAGAGCTTGCATGAATCACACAACTGCTTCTCCCCTACTGCAACAGACAAGAGGAGCTGCCCCTTCGGGCGTTTGTAGTACTCTTAATTTGGGGGACTAGACCCATCATTTTCTTTAGCATTGGAGTGAATGCTAAAGAAAGTGCTTCCTTTATTTGGCTTCATTTAGCTCAATTTCACACTGAAATCAGTTTTAGGCCTTTCCTTTGCAAAGTATGAATTGAAAATGGGTGACGAGGAGGGAGAGACTTTCTTGGCTTTGGCACCTGGATAGCAAAGTAGCCCAGGCACAAGCTTTCATTCATCCGTGGGACACACTGGGTTTATAGGGTTCGGGGTGGGCCCAGAGGAGTCACGGTGGGTCTGTGAAGGGATGAATCAGCGTCCTGTTAGAAAGGTGCCCCTTCTCGGTCACCTTGAATGCCCTCTTTTTGCAGCAGCCACAGCAGTGGCCCATATTTTTAAACTTTTTATTGAAGTATAGTATATGCGTATGAAAATATATAAATCTTAAGTGTTCTGCCCGATAAATTTTCATAAAGTGAATATACTTGTGTAACCAGCACCTGGATTAAGAAACAGAATACTATCCGAATCCCAGAAGCCCCTTCCAATTGCTAACTCTCCCTCCACAGGCAATTGTCTGATTATTTTTGCCTGTTCTGAACCATGGAGTACAAATAGAATGGTATGCCATGTACTCTGTATATGGCTTCTTTTGCCCCAAGTTATGTTTCTGAGACTCCTCCATATTACTGTACTGTTTGTGTGGGGTTGGAATTTGTTCATCCTTATTGGTGCATAGCAGTCATTCTCAGTCAGGGTGATTTTCTCCTCGGGACATTTGGCATCATTTGGAGACATATTCTCGTTGTTACAACCAGGGAAGGAGGGAAGTTACTGCTAACCATCTTGTAATGCACAAGACAGCCTCCCACAGCAAAGGCCCAAAATGTCAATAGTGCTGAGGTTGTAAAACCTGCTGTATAATAATAATATCCCATCATGTGAATATACCACAGTTTATTTACCTACATATTTCTTAGAGCCTCAACTACAGTATTCATGAACATTATACAACTCAGGCCTGGCTTCAAAATTCTTGAAACCATGCTTACCACAGTCTCATAAAAATAAAAAAATTGCCAAATAGGATATGGTTTTTATACTTAGAATAAGTGTTAAACTCAAAATGAATTACTATGTACAGTCTTTGTTGTAGACAAAAATTGTGTATTTTGCAATCACTACAAGAATTTGAAGAGATTCTGAATGAGAGAATGAAATGTGCTAAATCCAGGTTTATACTGAAGAATAAAGATCTGAAGGACTGTTGTTAAAAACATCTTTATTGAAATAAATTTACATATCATAAAATTCGTAGAATTTATTAAATAAGTATACAAGGCAAAGATTCTGAGTAGATTTACAGAATTGTGCAACCCTCACCACAATCCAATTTTGGAACATTTTCATCACACCCAAAATACCCCTTGTGCCCATTTGTACTCACTCCTGTTTCTACCCTGACATCATTACTTCATTCTTTTTTATGGCTGCAGAGTATTCCATTGTATGGATATGTCACATTTTGTTTATCTATTCACAAATTGATGGACAGTTGGGCTGTTTCCAGTTGTGGCTATTATAAAAAATGAACATGAAGGTTCTTTAAATTGAAGTATACTTGATCTACAATGTTGTGTTAATGACTGCTGTACAGAAAAGTGATTCAGTTATACTATATATGTTCTTTTATATTGTTTTCCATTATGGTTTATCATAGGATATTGAATATAGCTGTCTGTGTTAAACAGTGGAACCTTGTTGTTTTATCCATTCTGTATGTTAAAGCTTACATCAGCTAACCCCAACCTCCCTCTCCATCCTTTCCTCCAACTTCCTCACCTTGGCAACCACCTCTCCGTTCTCTATGTTTGTGATTCTTTTTCTGTTTCGTAGATAAGTTCATTTAGCATATGGTATTTGTCTTTCTCTTTCTGACTTACTTCACTTAGTATGATCATTTCTAGGTGCATCCATGTTGCTTCAAATGATATTATTTTGTTCTTTTTTTTAATGGCTGATTAGTACTCTATCGTATAAATGTACCACATCTTCTTTATCCATTCATCTGTTGATGGATATTTAGGTTGTTTGCATGTCTTGGCTATTGTAACTAGTGCTACTATGAACATAGGAATACATGTATCTTTTCAAATTATAGTTTTGTTCTGATATGAGCCCAAGAGTGGGATTCCTGGATTGTATAGTAATTCTAATTTTAGTTTTCTGAGGAACCTCTGTACTGCTTTCCACAGTGGCTGCACCGAGTTACATTCTCACCAACAGTGTAGGAGGGTTCCCTTTCACATGAAGAATTTTGAAGCATAGCTAGGTAAGTGGCAAACACAAGTAGGCTTTTGAAGGAAGGACATGATTCTGGGTCAGATAATCTGTATCATTTTCAAGGATAATTTGACTAATTAAAGGAAAATAGGAAGGAAAAAAGACAGAGAATGGCATAAGGAGTATTAGACTTAAAGGAAAAGGAAACACCTGACATTTAACCATATAGACTCTAGCATTTTTGGAGGAATTTTATAAACAAATAGGCTAAACTACAGGGCAGCAAAGCTCTCCCTTAAAGAGAAGGATATGAATAATTAGTTGTATTCAGAGAAGTCATTAAACATGCCTCATTTTAGTATTCTGTGATAAAATAAATCATAGCTTGAAAGGATAGACTACTACCATAATGGATATACAAGGGACCACCATATCCATTAATAAAGAATGGTGTAGAGAAAGGGGCACTCAGGTGAAGTCAGGCTTATACTTCATAGGATTGTGAAGATCACAGACAAAAGCAACAGGAAAGTATTCTTTAAATCATAAGGCAATCTTTAACAGATGTTAAGACTTGTGTGTTAGTTGCTCAGTTGTGTCCGACTCTTTGAGACCCCATGGACTGTAGTCTGCCAGGCTCCTCTGTCCATGGGATTTCCCAGGCAAGAATACTGGAGTGGGTAGCCATTTCCTTTTCCAGGAGACTTTCCCCATCCAGGGATCAAACCTGGGTTTCCTGCATTGTAGACAGATTCTTGATCATCTGAGCCACCAGGGAAGCCCTATTAAGGCTTACCCCTTACTAAAGAATCCACGTGCAATGCGGGAGACCTGGGTTCAATCTCTGGGTTGGGAAGATCCCCTGGAAAAGGGAAAGGCTACCCACTCCAGTATTCTAGCCTGGAGAATTCCATGGACTGTATAGTCCGTGGGGCCGCAAAGAGTTGGACACGGTTGAGTGAAGTTCACTCACTTACTAAACACAGTAAGACTCCTGAGGCCAAACATATGGAAATTGGTTGTTGAGAGTCAAAGGGATTTTCTAGAGGTAGAATTGCCTCCCAAATACCAATGGAATGGAGAGCTCCCAAAGTAATGAACCTGCAGCCCAACCCCATCACCTTCACTGAGGGTGTTCAAACAGTAGGAACCTATTCTCTAGGTACATGGGATCATGTGGCTTCATGGAATGAAAATTGTTCATTTTATTGCTGCTGCTGTTAAGTCACTTCAGTCGTGTCTGACTCTGTGTGACCCCATAGACGGCAGCCCACCAGGCTCCCCCGTCCCTGGGATTCTCCATACAAGAACACTGGAGTGGGTTGCCATTTCCTTCTCCAATGCATGAAAGTGAAAAGTGAAAGTGAAGTCTGCTCAGTCGTGTCTGACTCTTTGCGACCCCATGGACTGCAGCCCACCAGGCTCCTCCATCCATAGAATTTTCCAGGCAAGAGTACTGGAGTGGGTTGCCTTTGCCTTCTCTGGTTCATTTTATTAGACCTGCATAATTACACAGTATCTGTGCTCATGAGGTATCAGGTGAGAACGAAGAGGGTCAGAACACTTGCTGATGGGTTCCTTCTCCTTTCCTCCCCTTCTCCTCCCTCATTCCTTCCAGGGGATAACCTTTTAAAAATAATACTCAAAATTCTTAACATAGCAACTCAATCTCTTTTTTTGCAATAGAATAAATAAGATAAGGGACTTTTCACATTACAAAAAGACAGCCTTCTCAAGAATTTGTTTATACAGCTTACATATACAGCGTTATATATTCCAAAAGGCAAATGAAGCTGAACTGTTTAAACAACTAAGATAAATCTTGTAGGTTTCTTCCCCTCATTTTACTAGAAAGGTAGTTAAGCTATATCACAAATTCAAGCTTGTATTTTTGGTGAACCTGTTAGTGTTTTCCAAGCTTATTTGGCCAATGCCCACTTTTTTTTTTTTTTCCTACAGAAGATCATAGTATCCCAAGGGACAATCTGAAGAATACAGTTTGTGAAATATTGATGTGGCCAGACGTCATTATTTATGGCGAGGACCTTATTTACATTACAGATTGAACTCTCAAATGAGTCTAGTTAGTTTAGATGAGAAATTGAGTAGTCCTTCATCCCCATTCAACAAACTACCAGGTTTTTCTAGTGCCTCCAATGAGATGGATTGGCTCTATTCTTACTGACCATAAGTAATATGATATCCAGCATCACCCATCAGTCAACTGCATTGCTGCACCCAAATGAGTTATTTGTCATGAAATCTTATCCTCAATGTTCTAATCACCCAATCTAAGCTGAATAAACATTTTTTGTCTTTAGTACGTTTACATTCAGGCTTAGTGTGTGTACACTCTGGCTGCCGGAAAGCATGCAACCTTTGTAAACAACAGAGAAAACAAGATTAAAGTCTAATGTTGGAAATTGTAAATGACATTCATGCTTTTTAAATCATGTTTTAATCATGTCAATTTGAAGCAATTCAAATGTACATTTCTGTCCAGGTTCAACAAATGTCTTATACAAGAAAGAAAGGAAAGAGAGAAGGGGGCAGGGTCAGAGAGAAGGAAGGGAGGGAGGGAGTGCAGGAGTGAAGCAAGGGATGGGGGAGGAAAGGAAATGCAAAACTGTAACTTTTGCTTACCTGACCCACCTTTCCATCTTGATAGTTACGTCCATAAAAGCTCTGTGTTTGCTTAAGTTTTGCTGAGTTAGTTTGTTCCTGTGGGTCTTGCAGAAGAGCAAAGCTTAACACCTAGCACTCCACCCCCAGTCTTGCTGGCGCAAATCAACAAAGGGACAGCTTGTAAGGTAAGTACACAGAATCCAGTTGGAACAGCCTCGAAGCTGTTTTCCCAGTTGATCCAAGAAGACACTTATTTCTGTGGCAGATTTAATAACTAGTATTCAAACAGGCCATCTTTATAATTTACATTCTGAGAGGATTTCCCTAGGCTATAAAGCCACCTTAACTCAATGAAAGTTGTTCTCTATTTTTGCACTGGGGTTTTAAGATGAAGTCCTTAAGATGGAAAGTTACATATATGATAATCACTCAGAATATTTATAATAGACAAAAGTTATAAAGCATGGCATTTAAAAATGTTGGGAAAAGAAAGAAAATACCTAGAAAAACAAGCATGAAATGATTAAAAAAAAAAAATAGTCCCACCATCAACATCAAGCCAGTTGCCCCAAATGAAGCTACTATAGACAGTGTTGCTATAGAAGATGTGCAGGGTGTGTAAGTGGGGGTGGCTACAGGGCCCCCTTTTAGCCTGGGTGACACAGGTAAATGCAGGGGACTGAGTCAGATGGAGGAGAAGCATAGGGGAAAAACACAGTCAGGTTGAGAGGTTGAGCTGAGCCAATTGACCAAGCCCAGTGTGAGGACAAAGCATCTGGAAGCCTCACTCATTCATCCAAGGAATGGGGTTAAAGGGTAAGGAGGTTTTTGAGCCCTGAGATGCAGTTTGTGCTTCTTCAACAGATTCTGAGGGTGGTGCAGATTATTCCTAATTGTGTAGTTCCTACATGCAAATTAGGCCCAGAAGTGTGGTAGTTCAACAGTGTGGGTCTTGTGTCTGTCTAAGGGAATAATGCCTTCTGCCTTACATCTGCTCTGTTTCCATCACCTGACAGGAACCAAACAGAACTCTGTGGTGTGAATCTGTGAGTTTGCAAAGTTCCTGCCTGGATCCTGCAGAACTGTGGTTGGAAACATTTTGTCTTGCTGTAGATTCATGAAGGTTTCTAGACATGGTCAGGCATAGAGAACAGACTTATGGTTGCTGAGTGGGGAAAAGAGTGGGAGAGAGATTGGGAGTTTGGGATTAGCAGTGAACTAGTATAGATAGGATGGATAAACAGCAAGGTCCTACTGTATAGCACAGGGAACTATATTCAAGATCACGTGATACACCATATGGAAAAAAAAAACAAAAAAGACCAAGTTAGGCAACCCAGCTGCAGTAAGAGCTACTTTTCACTTCTACTTATTCAGAGGCATCTTGCTTGTACTACATAGTAGCAAAAAAGTAACAGTTGATATGCTGCCTGCCGAGCCAATTTGGATCCATTTATAGCTACATTGTATCCATACAGTCTAAAACCACAGCAAAATAGAGTTGTGGGGTGATCTTAATGTATGATCAATGAAGACTGAAGCCCACCCATCAAGTTAATCCTGTATTTAAAAAAAAAAAAATCTTAGTCTTTCCCCTCCAGACCTAGATTTTTGCCTTGACTTAGCTGGATCATTGTTGCAAGAGTCTTTATCTGTCCACTTATATGAAAGCAGCCATGGGGAATGTAGTTGCATGTGAATCATATGTCATTCAAGTTGTAGTTTCAAAGGTAAGCCATGCTCTGTGTGAGTCCTCAAGGGACAGTTCAGCTGTGCTCATCACAGGTCTGATTCATGGCATGACCTGTGGGTTGCACAGTCATCTGTCTCAGGAGGTCTGCCTTGTCTTTGAACACTACAGATTATTTGTTTTGCCTGTTTTTGAGCTCTAGATAAATGAAATCATTCAGTATGCACTGCTTTGGTGTCTGATTTCTTTCAGCATTGTGTTTGCAAGACGCTTCCTTATTGTTGTGTCATTGTACATTGTTCAGTCTCGTTGCCGTATAGAGTTCCATTCTAGTGAAACGTCACGATTTACTTACCAGACTGCTGTTGAATGGCAATTGGGTGTCTTTCAATATTTATAACAACTTGTGAGGTAGGTGCTATTATTCTGTCCATTTGGGGGAGGGGGAGACTAAGGCTTTGAGCAGCTTTGGAATTCATTTATCTCAGGTTACACAGGCCTCTGTGGTCTAGCCAGACCTGAGGCCAGGTCACTTTACCTGTTATCTCCACTCTCACTCTGTTTCTTTAGTAAAGCAATTCTTTGATCTGCTTTTTGGCTTTCTTCTGTCCTTTAAACTGATTCGATTGTGAACCTGTAGGACTGGTTGTTGTTTAGTTGCTAAATCATGTCTTTTTTGCAACCCCATGGACTGTAGCCCTCCAGGCTCCTCTCTCCATGGGATTTCCCAGGCAAAAATACTGGAGTATGTTGCCATGATGTATTCCAGAGGATCTTTCAGACCCAGGGATCAAACCTTCATCTCCTGCGTTAGCAGGCAGATATTTTTACCACTAGTGTCACCTGGGAAGCACCTGTAGGACTGGAGCAGGAGACACATCTCTGTCACCAAGCTACATATGGACTCATCCCTTCCCCTAAGAATAAATAAAGCTTTGCTCCTGGGTCAGCTTTACTGAGCTTAGAGTAAAGGCTCTCCCAGGTGGTTCCAATAGTTCACCTGATGTGTCCAGATCCCTATAAATCCTATATGTGAACTCAAGCTGGGCTCCCCACTTCAAAAATATATTTAAAAGCTGAATCGACTATGGAGAGGAGAGTTTAGCACATCTAGTTTGTTTGTATATCTCTGGCTTTAACTGTTTTGGTTCCATGATATATGAAGAAGCCTGAGGACTGTTTGGGGGGTTTTGTTTGTATTTTCCTATATTGATGATTTTTACCCCTGTATTGAGCCTTCCCTGGATGTTTGTAGGGAAAGAAATGTCAGTTCATGTTTTATTTTTTTAGAAACATTTCACAAATGCCTTTTTCTTCCTGTTTCTTCCTGGGAGACATTCAAGGGAAGGCTACAGATTAACACTGGAAAGAAAGACCAATTTTCTAGCCCTGGGGTCAGGAACCCAGTATGTTTATAGGATGGAAATGGAGGGGCATAGTCAGGACTCCTCACTCCCAAATTCCATCATGCATCTCTTCCCTACCATGTTAGAATAATGCAGAAAAGTTTGCTATATCTTTGCTGTGATGACAGGATAGAGTCAGAGGAAGCCTGCATCTCCTCTCAGGGGACAGATAATCCCACCCAGAAAGGCAACTCATCCATTTTGTTTCCTGCTCTGGAATGGAAGGGGTAATTTTGAGAGCCTTCAAATCTTGATGGAAGTTTTGTTTTTAAATAACAAACTTAATTGTACATGTATGTATAGATAGGTTTTAGAAAAATGTTTAAAGGCATTTAATAAAAGTTAAATGTGCAGTCCATCTTTTGTCGAATTTCATCATTTTCTTTCAGACCCTTCTTTCCACTGTGGAATCTGTGAGCTGTGCTAGCCAGAAGAGCAGCAGGTTTTTTGTTGTTGTTGTTGTTGTTGTTTTTTGAAAAGGGTAGTTGAACTCATTGATGGGTAGAGGGGGAGGGGAAAGCTCTTTAAGCATGTCTGAACTCCCCAGTGTCTTCATATGGTCATCCTCTTGCCCTACCACACATTCCTTTGCCGCACCAGGATTCTGTATTCCATCTCAACCACCTTCTTAGCCAATGAACCTACTCACAACTAATTTAAGGCAATGTGAAAAACTGTTATTTCTTAATATAGGGTATTAGGTCTTGCTGGAAAAAATTATCTAAACTTTGAAAAATATTATGTCTGACATTTCAGAATTGGTTGTAAAAAACTCTAGTCTCTTGAGACAACACAAACTGTTCTCCTATAATGTACTTGTCTTTAGTAGCTAACAGTTTGGAATCCAGACTTTTTTTTTTTCCATTTATTTTTATTAGTTGGAGGCTAATTACTTTACAATACTGTAGTGGTTTTTGTCATACATTGATATGAGTCAGCCATGGATTTACATGTATTCCCCATCCCAATCCCCCCTCCCACCTCCCTCTCCACCCGATCCCTCTGGGTCTTCCCAGTGCACCAGGCCTGAGCACTTGTCTCATGCATCCAGCCTGGGCTGGTGATTTTTTTCACCCTAGATAATATACATGTTTCGATGCTGTTCTCTCGAAACATCCCACCCTCGCCTTCTCCCACAGAGTCCAAAATTCTGTTCTGTACATCTGTGTCTCTTTTTCTGTTTTGCATATAGGGTTATCATTACCGTCTTTCTAAATTCCATATATATATGCGTTAGTATGCTGTATTGGTCTTTATCTTTCTGGCTTACTTCACTCTGTATAATGGGCTCCAGTTTCATCCATCTCATTAGAACTGGGAATCCAGACTTTTAAGCCATCCTTTCCTGCTGGTTGACACCAAAGAAGAAGGGCATTCTTTTGGAAATACTTTATAAAGAGAGAATTTTAAAATGGAGTATTGAAAAAAGAATGAGACACAGAGATAACTATCTTCAGTGTTCAGATGACTTATGTATATAATAAAGGCAAGGCTAGAACTTTTTCTGAGATGTAAACTGCTAGTAGTGTGGTAGATAAAATACAAGATGTCCAGTTAAATTTGACCTTTGATAACAACACATAATTTTTAGTACAGCCATAGCCAAAATATTGCATACTATACTTTTATTTGTCAAACCTGGCAACTCACACAAGGTTTTCAATATGGTTTCAGCACAATTTCAATCAATTAATATTTTCTGAGTGCCTTCTGCATGATGGTTAAGCTCAGAGGCAGCCTTAGGCAGGTCTTGAGTGTGTCTTTTACCGTTGTACCCACAGCTCCTAGCACAGCTTTTGGCATATAGCTGGTGCTCACTGAAAATTTTTTTAAAAATTAATCAAAAGAATAACATAAACTCTAGAATATGATGAATTTATGACACACATAACCTAGGTAGGAATACAAACTCACACATATAACAAGATAATATGACTTTGTTGTTGTGGTTCAGTCACTAAGACTTGTCCAGCTCCTTGTGACCCCATGAACTGCAGCAACCCAGGCTCCATCCAGATTCTGAATATGTAAAGGTTTAATCCTACTTCAAAAAGAAGTGATAACTGAACAGGATATTGAACAATAGTCTTATCTGAATTTGATGCAATCTTAATTATCTGATTTAAAGCCACTCTATTGGCATATTACTGAAACAACCCTTTGTTTTTCTCACTTGCTTGAAGTTATACTTACATTCAATTGCAACAGTTGCATCCAAGCAGTAAAATGGGAGAAAAGTTGAAGTTCCAACTGAAAGATTGAGAAATTTAACTACACTTAAAAAAAAAGTATGACAAGCAACACCATAAACAAAGTTATAAGTAACATGATTTATAAAGTCAAAGTACAAAGAACCAATGGGAAGATTACCTAATATATAAAGAGTTTCTATAAATCAATGAGAAAAAGACCAACAATACACTAGAAAAATGGAGAAAGGGTAAAATTTGAAGAATAAAGAAGATCCAAAAAGCCCTAAACATAGTAAAAGGTCTACAATCACGTGTAATAATTGAAATTCAAACTAAAATCATATTGAAATACCATTTTTGTCTATCAAATTGGAAGAAATACAAAAGTTTTGATAAAGCACTCTGGCAGTGCCATGGGGAACCTGAAACTCCCATGTATTACTGGTGAAACACTGGTAAAATCTTCTGTGGATAGCAATTTGATTTTGTGGATCAATATAAAAAATGCCCATACTGATTGACCTAGTAATCTCACTTCTAAGAATTAATCTCGTAGACATATGTTCACATGTGAGAAATCAAGGTAATTAATTGTTGCATTGTTTGCAGTAGTAAAAGTTTGGAAGCCTTTGAAATGTCTGTCAAAAGGGAACTAGTTAAATAAACTATGGTATATCCATACAGTAAAACAATTTCCAGGAATAAAATGAATAAGAAATCTCTGTATTGATGTGGAAACATTTGCCAACATAGACCAGCAAGGTCTATGTGTCATAGTGTAGAAAGGTGGGTTAAACAAATAGTATATACACATTTTAAAATTTACTTCTACTTGCATACGGAAACTGACAGGAGGTCTTGCCTGGTGGTCCAGTGGTTGAGACTTTGACCTTTCACTGCAAGGGGTGTGGGTTTGATCCCTGGTCCTGGAACTAAGATCCTGTATGTGGCATGATGCAGTCAAAAAGAAAAAAAAATTCAAGAAACTGGATATATAAGAAACTAATAAAAGTGGATACCTGTTTGCATAGGTAGGGAAAGTGGAGATGGGGCACGTGAGTGATGGGGGTGAAAGCAAGACTCTTCCATATATCTTTTGTGTATACATATATGTTATTATTTAAGGTTTGTGAGTCATATAGATATTAATTATTCAACAACTAGATAGTAAAAAAGAGAATGGTTTGTGTATCAGCCCAGAAGCAGAAGACAGCTTAAACTCTGAGGGGAACTTCAGGGATTCAGACTGACAGGTATGTAGAATATGAAAGTAAAGAGTGTGAGAGATGAGAGGAAACCTGGGAGCCGGCCTGACGCTGAACTAGGTCATAGGTCAGAGCTGGCAGGAGGTAAGGAGTCAAATCAGGCAGGCAAAGGTGATTTCTGAGAAGTTTTAGAACAAATAGACTCTCTTCAGAGGAGGGAGCCAAGGAATGGATTTGGGCAAGGGCCCAGGTGATCTCTAGGAGCCAGATCTAAGTAGAAAGGAGTCAGGGTCAGGAAAGTATGTCGTGAGATAAGCAAGATACACATTATCTAGAGTCCAGACTATACACTCTAGGGTGTGTGTGTGTGTGTGTGTGTGTGTGTGTGTGTGTGTGTGTAGGGGCAGGGAAGGCTTCTGTTAGGCAGCATTTGTGTGTTTTATTGTTCCATCAGTCAGCCCCAAACACATCTTTATCAAGAAGCTATGGTAACTTCTGACAGCTTATTTGCCTGCTATGGTCTTATTTCTAAACTGAGCTTTTACAATCCCCAAAGACCGCTCAATTTGGAGTAAGAAGACTTCGATTTGAGACCCTAAACGACCAGATCTATGACCTTGGGTAAAACACTTACCATCTTTGAACCTCAGTTTTGCTGTCTGTGAAATAGACATGAAACAAACCATACACTGCTGTGTTTTGTGAAGCTCAGTGCAGCTTTAGAAATTCTGAAGTTGCTAGGACAGGTGAGGGAGTGAATGCTGGTTCTATTTTTGTCTCTGCTTACTTAGTAGACACAGCTGCTCATTCTGCATATAAATGGGATGGCCACACACTGTTTGCTCAGTGCTGACTTAGAAATAGCAGGGTACAAGGAGCTTTCACAGCTGGACAATAAAGGAGAATGCCTTTAACAATATTGCTTAACTCCTTTAAACAATAAAGGGCTTTTGCGGGAAATCAGATTTCCTTCTACACTACCTGTTTCAGGGAAGACTGAACAGAGGGAAGCAGTCTTCATAATTTTAACTATCATCATCCACTTCATCATTATTATTGGAATCATTCATTACCATGAATAACAACTATTTGTTTCATTTTAGCTAACATTTAGTGAGGCCTTGACTACTGGCCAGGCCCCCATGCTGTTTTATGTACATTTTCTTATTTCATCTTCATATGACTTCCCTATGGCAACAACTGTTATGAAAACTATTCTACAAAAGAAGGAATGGAGAGTTTAAGGAATTTGCTCAAGGGCACACAGCTGGCAGCCATAAGAACCAGGATGCAGTACCAGTCACCCTGACGTGAAGCCCGCGCTCTTAACCTTTACACTATCTGTTTCTTTAAAGCAATGCAGTGGAGGAAGGTGGGGTGGGGGCAAGAGTATCCGTCTTTCTGCATGGTGAGTTTTAATTCATGTTGTTAATTTGTCAGACAGTACTAACAGGTTTGGCTGCCTCCAAATCTGTAACTCAGCCAAGATTTTGAAAAAATGTATGACATCTTTATCACCCAATCATACCACTCGGGCATGCATGTTCTTCCAAGATTATCACAGCCCCTAGCCCTCTACCTTTGCCCATAATAGAATCTGAATAATGAATCAAATTTTATCAAGTATCATGGGAATGAAAAATTAGTTTACATAAAAATACTGAACATTCCTTCAGTAAATTCTGAACTCCTCCATGATACATGCAGGTAGAGCAGGCTACCAAGTTCCCAATCAGTGAAGTAGATGGACGTGGCAGCAAAGATAGTTTGCTTATTTGCCACCCCCCCCCCCACCCCTTACCTGCTGTTTTCCTTTCTGCAGTTTTAGTTTCCTGAAGTGAAGCATAGTGTGAAAATATCAAATGAAAAAATCCTAGAAATAAACAAGTTATAAGCTTTAAATTGTGTGGTGTTCTGAGTATAGCCTTTCCTGGTGGCTCAGACGATAAGGAATCTGCCTGCAATGCGGGAGACTCAGGTTCAATCCCTAGGTCGGGAAAATCCCCTGAAAAAGGAAATGGCAACCCACTTCAGTATTCTTGCCTGGAAAATTCTATGGACAGGGGAGCCTGGTGGGCTACAGTGCGTGGGGTCACAAAGAGTCAGACGCAACTGAGCGACTACAGTATTGTAGAGTAGCACAGGGAATTCTCACATTGTCCTGTTCCATCCTGTACGGGACATGAATTATTCCTTCGTCCAGCATGTCCACGCTGTTTATAAGTTACCTGCCTGTTAAGAGGAAAAAGCATAGTCTATACTGGGTTCAGTATTATGTGCTGTGTCGGGCATCCGCTGGGGGTCTTGGAATGTATTCCCCGCAGATAAGGGCAAACTACTATGACCACAACTAACATGAGTTCTCTAATATCACTAGTGTTTCCTAGATGTGCCTGAGCATTAAAATCACCCAAGGCACTTTAAAAACAAGCTACAGGTTCCTGGGCCGTAACCCAGACAAAATGAATCAGAATCTCTTGGAGAGGGTCCTGGGATTTGTTTTTTAAAAATCCTGTGCGTTTAACAAATGCCCTCTCACAGAGTCTTATGTCAGAGTCTTGAGTAAGTTTGGGAAATGAGCTATCAGTAGAAACAGGATACTGTGGGGTCAGAGGAAGAAGCTAAGTCTGTCTGTGGGTGGGGAGATTAGTCAAAGCCTCAGAGCAATGTTTATGCCACACCTTTATGAGTAAGTAACCAGACACGTTGAGAGAAGGGCACTCCAAACATGGAGAATATGGGTGAAAGCGCAGAAGCACAGGGGAAAAGATGGTTGTTCTGGGGTTTGTGTGACTGGAGTTCATGGAGTTCAAGGCCACAGAGGGCAGTAGGTAAAAGCAGGTCATGGCCCAAAGTGAGGCCTATGTACTTTAACATAGAAGCCAAAGGATTTAAGCAAGAGAATTTTACTGTGGAGGCAAAGGAGAGGATAACTTGATGAGGAAAGAGGTGAGGGGTTCAGTTTGAAGACTGTCAGGAAGGTTCTCATGAGTGATTAGCTAATAACAGGTGGTAAGTGCTTAGTCATTCAGTCATGTCCAACTCTTTGAGACCCCATGAACTGTAACCTGTCAGGCTCCCCTGTCCATGGGATTCTCCAGGCAAGAATACTGGAGTGTTTACCCATTCCCTTCTCCAGGGCATCTTCCCGATCCAGGGATCAAACCTGGATCTCCTGTACTGCAAGCAGATTCTTTACTGTCTTTGCCACCAGGGAAGCCCAACCATAGTGAGGTGATTTGAGAGGTATTTCTTAACTAAAGTTGACAGGACTCAGTGATATATTGATTTATTTTTTAAATGAGGGAGGAAGCAGTAGGATGTCTCCTAGTTTAAATAATAGAAGTGTGGGCCATTACAAGTGATAAGAAATATGGGAAAAGGAGTAATGGGGCAATGACAAGAAAATGAATTCTTGATGATGCTGAGTTTCAGTGGCTCTGAGGGACCATACCTGCTAAGCATTTAATATTTGAAGCTAGAGATTTTGCATAGCATTTTGATAGTAAACAAAGCTTTGGAAACAGATAAGAGTCACTGAGGAAGTACAGGGGATGAGCAGAACCCCAACATTTAAAAGGACATGAGGATTGTGTGAAGGAGCCTATGGAGGAGAAGTGAGAAGGCAGAAAGTCACGGGAATAGAATGATATCCTGAAAGTTAAGGAAAGAGACAATTTTCCAGAAAAGAGTGGTCGTGGGGATAAAACAAAAGGGAAACATTGTTTTAGGAACTCTTGGCTGCTCTGTTTCTGTTCCCAGTGCCTTGGGTTGGCAGTTTTTGTGCAGCTTCTACATGGATCTCTAATCTAAGAATTGAGTGGGTAACTGGCTGGGTGTTTTGCATAGCTGCTTGAAGAATAGGCAGTGTGTTGGGGGTATGGAGAGACTGTTCCATGTAGGATGGTCTCAACGAGAAAAGGTGCGAAGCCAGAACGAGCTGTATATTCAGGAAACCTTGAGACCTCCTGCTACAGCAGAAGTTCTGCAGCTCAGAGTAGCAACCATGATTGAAACGGTCACTGAAGCCTGCAAATGGGGTCCTAAATTCCAATCTAAGAATCAGGACTTTATTCTGTGGAAGGACTTTATTCAATGTGGAGCCATTGAAAGCTTTGAATATAAAAGTAACATGATTAAAGGATATTTTAGAAAATTCATCTCATTGTCTGTTGGAAGAGGAAGTGAGAGAACTAAAAATTATTAAAGGAGTTCTGAGTCAAGGGATGGATGTGATGGATGCTTTACAACCCTGGGGAGATCAGATTCTTTACAACCCTGGGGAGATCAGAAAGAGTAAGATTCACAGGCAACTGTGGCAAGGAGTAAGGTCTGAAAAGCAGGGCCATTTATTCACAGAGAGATTTATTCACAGCAATGGAGGGTAGTTTAGCAAAGAGGGGACTCCAGATCATGGTCAAGAAGACAAGCAAAGGTCAGATCTGGAGAAGGAGGTCATAGCATCTGGAGGTCTGGGGACTGAAATGTGATTATATTTGAGTAGTGAGCCAGGAGGACGCGGAACAAGTTCTGTTGGAGAGAATGACACCAATGAGGCCATTGGTTCTGGACCAAAACTGAAGACCATATGGAGACCTACTCACCACATAATATGGAAATAGGCCTGAGCACTAAAGTGGTCATGCTGAGTCATGCTAAGAGTCTAAGTCAGGGTGTTAACAGTAGAAACTGGAAGAAACATCCTTATATATGAGAGATACTATGAAGAAAAACAGGACTTGTGGATGGATGGTGCTTAATTAGAGAAGAATGAGAGCAGTGGCTCCTTTAAGCCTTGAGTCATTTTAAGAACAAGTCACATTCCAAAGATTAACTTGGAGATGAGTTATGTAGGCCTTAGAAAAGTTTCATCCTTAAGAACCTTTCTTCATCATGAATTTTTTTTTTTTTAAATGTCAGCCTAATGTGTTAGTCTAATACTGCTACCCCTAGTATAACCATGGGATCTAAATGTCCCCTGGCCTCACGCACCATCTTTCAACCTGCTTCTCACTGCAGGTGTAAGCTGTTCCCCTCCAACTAGCTGAAGGAGGCTTTTAGGTCCACATGTGAAGATTTGTGAGCATCTATGGGTGTGGGACTCCCCTCCCCTGGAGGTCCTGAAAAGGAACTCCACACACATACATCTCCAAATTTCAGCCTCGTATTTTTCCAACCTGGGTACACTCTAGGACTGTATGCAATTTCAGGATTCTTCGATCCAAAAATATTAATTCTTACATTGCAATAAACTTCATCTAATAGCTTCTCTCCCACTTTCCTGTTTCTGAAGCAAAAAATGTAGCCTGAGACATAAGGAGGGCTGAAAGAAAATTAATTCGCCTCCATCTTGGAGGGACAAAAGGAGTTCAGAAGAGAGAGAACTGCTAGATTTCATCAGTTTCCTCTAAAACCAAAATCTTACTTGTAATATTTAGAATTTCCCCATAAACCATGTGGGTATGTCACAACTTGTTATCTATATATTTAACTCATCAGTGTCTTATCTATTTTTCTTTCTGTCCTTCCTCTTTACTCCTTGATGTGCTTATAAAAGGATTTCTCAAGAACTCCAAGTAATTTTAATACTTAAATTAGAAGTAAGATAATAAGAGTTGGTGATTTTTTCAGAAATATGATCAGGACAGATAAAGAATCCGGCAATGCAGAGGCTAAGGTGATTATGAAATGTACAGGTTTTCACAGTTTTTTATTGCCAAATCTTGTAAAAATGCACTCTTTTAAGAAATAGATTTCTTTTTTTAAGAACAGTTTTATATTTACAGAAAAAATTGAGAAGATGATAGAGTTCCCAAATACCCCGCCCTTAGGTTACCCTACTATTAACTTTTACCTTTGTAATTGGTAATTAATTGGTATACCTTTGTAATTGGTAATTGTAATTGTAATACCTTTGTAATTGGTAATGTAATACCTTTGTACATTTGTTACAGTTAAAGGGCTGAAAACACATTATCGTTAACTGAAGTCCATGCTTTTTTTCTTTTTTCAGACTTTCTTAATTTTTACCAAATAATTTTTCTGTTCCAGGATCCCATCCCACATTAAATTTAGTTGTGAAGTCTCCGTAAGCTCCCCTTGACAGTGACAGCTTCTCAAACTGTCCTTGTTTCTGATAACCATCACACTCTTCAGGAGTGCTGATCAGGTATTTGGTAGAATGCTTGGATTTTGCCCAGTGTTTTTCTCATGTGAAGGGGAAGTGACCCCACCTGGTTGTTCTGTCAAACGTGAATTTCAGGCCACGCACGGCAGGGATCCTGCTGGTCTGCCCAGTGTGCGCTTGGCAACCTCTAACAATTGGACCCAGGGCTTCCCAGACGGCGAAGTGATATCCGCCTGCCAATGCAGGAGACGCGGGTTCAATCCCCGGTCAGGAAGATCCCCTGGAGAAGGGAATGGCAACCCACTCCAGTATTTTTGCCCGGGAAATCCCAAGGACAGAGCGCCACAGTGGCGGGCCATAGTCCATAGGATCGCAAAGAGTCGGAGATGACTGAGCACGCACGCAAGCTATTGAACCTGTAGTGGCGCAGGCCGGGCCTCGCGGCGTGGAGGGGGCGTGGGGAGGCCGGCAAGGGGATGGAGCTGGCATCCTGCCACGTGGGTTCACTGAGTTAATTGCACCGCGGTGGGCGCGCGGCCAGCCCCCAGGTCTCCAGAGGAGCCCCTCTTCCCGTCGTGGGTGGTGAAGTCTAGTCCTGCTCAGCATGCACCCCAGACCCAGAGGGCGCCAGGGAGCTGGGCGCCAGTGTTTCGGAGCTGCGGGAGAGGCTGGGACCTGCAGATGGTGACTGCAGCCATGAAATTAAAAGACGCTTACTCCTTGTAAGGAAAGTTATGACCAACCTAGATAGCATATTAAAAAGCAGAGACATTACTTTGCCAACAAAGGTCCGTCTGGTCAAAGCTATGGTTTTTCCAGTATTCATGTATGGATGTGAGAGTTGGACTGTGGAGAAAGCTGAGTGCCGAAGAATTGATGCTTTTGAACTGTGGTGTTGGAGAAGACTCTCGAGAGTCCCTTGGACTGCAAGGAGGTCCAACTAGTCCATCCTGAAGATCAGTCCTGGGTGTTCATTGGAAGGACTGATGCTGAAGCTGAAACTCCAGTACTTTGGCCACCTCATGCGAAGAGTTGACTCATTGGAAAAGACCCTAATGGGAGGGATTGGGGGCAGGAGGAGAAGGGGATGACAGAGGATGAGATGGCTGGATGGCATCACCGACTCGATGAGCATGAGTGTGCATAAACTCCGGGAGTTTGTGATGGACAGGGAGGCCTGGCGTGCTGCGATTCATGGGGTTGCAGTGTCTGACATGACTGAGCGACTAATCTGAACTGGGAGCGAGTGTGACACAGGGAGTCGGGTGGAGACCGGAGTCTGAGAAGAGCCAGATGGCCCTGCAAGCGAGCGCCTTTAGGGGCTGCAGTCAAAGGAAAATCAGGCTGAGTCAGGGGCACGAGAGCAGAAGTAAGACCTAAAGCATAGAGCATGTAACGTTCTTGCAGTCACTGGTGTATTAGAGGAGTGGAAAGATTCTGTGACTATACAAAGAGAGCTGGTTCAAAAAGTGGAAGATGGTGTCAGAGTTCTCCAGGATCATAAACTTGTGCCTGCAGAGTATCTAGAAAAGTCAAAGCTGAGCTGTTCCCCAACCACTGGAAGCTCATAGTCTCTTTCCTTCCCTTCCAGATGAGATGCCACCTCTTAACTGCTGCACAGACTCTGGGTTTCCATCTAGCTGTAGCCTTCCAGGCTTCTCTGTTCATGGGATTTCCCAGGCAAGCATACCTGAGTGGGTTGTCATTCCCTTCTTCAGGGGATCTTCCCCACCCAGGTATGGAACCCGAATCTCTTGCATTGCAGGCAGATTCTTTACCGCAGGAGCCGCTAGGGAAGCCCATCTAGCTGTTAGATGCCCTGAATCAAGAGGACCTCTATCTTCACCATACCATCTCCTGAGGGGAGGGGTTTCTTCATTTTCTTTTACAGACATCTGAATGATGCTTGCAGGTTGTCTGAACTTGCCATCCAGAATTTCCAAAAAAAACCAGCGAGTTTCTCAGATGATTTGAAAAAATTATGTAAAATCTTTTAATAAGCAAAACCATGTGTTGTTTTTTTTTAAGAAACTTGAGCTATACCTTCTCCTTGTACTTTTTTGTACAACAACTTTCGGTTGTCTTTTTTTTTTTTTTTCTGCATACAAATTCTTGTCATTTGACCTCAGTCTGTGGTTTTATTTCATAGTGGTGGCTTCTAAAAGTCAAACCAACCTAGTTGCAGGTTTTTCTTCCCCTTAAGTTGTTTTCTCATTCACAGCATTAACTTATTCAATAAATCCTTCAGTAGTGGGAACTGGTGAAAAGTGATCATTTTGGATCTTAAAGGAATTTGATATACATTCATTCTTTTATGGGGCCAAATTTTAATTTATAAATTTCAAATTTGGATCTTTTCTATGTTGCCCAGTGACTGTTTTTGACAAATGATTTAGTTTGGTCTTTTCAGAAATTTGCCAACTCATTTGCCTTCATTTTCACAACTGGTCGTTTGTCACTGGCTATGTGATATGGATATTTCCCTTGTAATTCAAGAGTAGTTTAACACAAAGTGTAACCCTATGGAGTTAGTGATTTCATATCATCTCAGGATGGTAAGAAGGAAATGGCAACCCACTCCAGTACTCTTGCCTAGAAAATCCCATGGACGGAGGACCCTGCTGCAGGCTACTATCCATGGGGTCGCAAGAGTTGGACATGACTGAGCGACTTCACTTCACTTTAGGATGGTATGAAGCAAATACATCTTATTGTGGAAACTATTTCTAGAATTGGATTTAATGTGCTCAGATGTCTAATCCTATCATCCATGATCTCTCTTTAGACAGAATAATTTAGAACAATATTATCTTCAATATTGGAGAAGGAAATGGCAACCCACTCCAGTATTCCTGCCTGGGAACTCCTATGGACAAAGGAGCATAGCAGGGCTACAGTCTATGGGTTCACAAAAGAGTTGGACACAACTGAGCGACTTAACAACAGTCTTTAATATAAACTCCTTTTGAAAACATGTTTTCATCTTTGAATTTAGTGACATTTTTTCAGTTAAAACTTCCTTATCTACAAATAACCACAGGACTGGAGCTGAACCTTAAATGTCGTATGGGTAGTGATTGCACTGAAGTTGAGTTAGATGGCCTTCATGATTTTCAGCTGTTTACAGATCTTAGACCAAGATTGTTGGGGCACCTTTTTCTGGGAGCTTCCCACAAGGGAGTCAGCTGACCTAGACTCTGCCTTGTAAATAGAATGTATAGAAGAGTGAACAGAGATTCCCATTTGTGATATCATTTTCAAAAAGCCACAGTTATCTTCTCTATGGGCATTTTTCCTCTGCATGAAATAACGGTATGCCAAAAACAACCATCACTCCTGATCAAGTGAAATAGATAGTACTTTAAAGTTTATCTGTTAGAGTGCAGTGTACTTTATTATGTATTTTAGGGAGACTTGTTTCAAACATTTAGTTTCTTAATTTTGATTTTGTCTGCTTATTGTTGCTTGTAATGTACCTTGTAACTCAGGTACACAGGTTTGTTAGCCTTCGAGCATCAAACCATTTAGTTTTACCATTTTCTGGTTGAGAAATCCCTTATATTTAAAAATATATTTATTTCCAAGTTCAATGTGGAAAAATCAGAATGTAGAGATAAGAAGAAATATAATTACTTAGAATTACCTGACCCTCAATGAAAGAGACAGAAGAGACGTGAGTTCAATCCCTAGATTGGGTAGATTCTCTGGAGTAGGAACTGGCAACCCACTCCAATATTTTTGTTTGGAAAAATTCCATGGACAGAGAAGCCTGGCAGGCTATAGACCATGGAGTCACAAAGAGTTGGACATGACTGAGCACAACAGAATTTGACAATTATGCTTAGCATTTCCAGAGTTTTTTCTTTGTAGCCTTCTACGTATAGATACATATATTTTATTTTTTCCTTAAAATGTTCATATTTATCTTTTAAAACTTTTTATCCCAAAGAGACAAACACACAAATATGGTAAGTAACTTACAACATGAAAAAATACGTATTCTTACTAGTAACTAAATAGGTACAAAGTAATCTGGGGAGGAAATATTAAAATTAAAAACATAACAAATCAGTTGGAATATTTAAAAACAGGTATACCATGTAGCCTGACAACTTGACTTTATCTTACTAGAAAATGAACTGGCAGTACATAATGAGACTTATGAAATAGTTCACAACTCTCCATACTCAGTTGTTTCACTTTGGGTTATAGACCCAAAGGAAATACTCTGAAAGGAAAGAAACATAAGTAAATATCTGTAATTGTAAATCATTTGAAGCTACTCAGGTTAAGTGATGAAAATGGTATAAGAATAATCTTTTGATTGTATACATTTTTTATGTAGTATCAAAAGCCATAATGAACATGATCTCATTTAGTCCTCAGTGAGCAAGCTGTGCAGAGAAGGAAATGGCAACCCACTCCAGTATTCTTGCCCGGGGAATCACGTGGAGAGAGAAGCCTGGTGGGCTGCAGTCCATAGGGTCGCACAGAGTCGGACATGACTGAAGCGACTTAGCATGCATGCATGCATTGGAGAAGGAAATGGTAACCCACTCCAGTATTCTTGCTGGAGAATCCCAGGGATGGAGGAGCCTGGTGGGCTGCCGTCTATGGGGTCGCACAGAGTTGGACACGACTGAAGCGACTTAGCAGCAGCAGAGGAAGCTGTGACACGGAGGTCACACAGCTGGGACCTTGAAACTAGGGAGTTCTGTCTGGACAGAGTAAGACCTACACTGAGAATTGGAAAGCCTGGCAGTGCATCCTGCGCCTTCCAGGTGTGGCACTTCAGCTAGTAGTTTGAGAATCTATAAATGGGTCACAATGCACAGCCTCCGCAGCTCCCAGGCTTTGAGCAATAAGTGAAATAATGCCTGGGAATGCTCCTACCATGAGCCTGAGAGGGCACTGCTTTCTGCAACTGAATCTTTAAATGAATCTTCAGACTGCACATTGAAATCAGAGAGGTTTGGAGCACTTTTAATCAGCAAGACAGCAATGAAACCATAGCTCAGTAGCTGTGAGGGCCAAGTTCAAAGGCGACAGTGGTGTTGTCTTTAGAGAAGTAGAGTGGATTTGCGTGAGCTTTGTGGGAGGCAGTAGGGTGTAGAGGGAATTCAAATCCACTTACTTGTTTTTGACTGAAGACATTATGCACATGCCAAAAAACCTTTGAGCATTGAGAAACTCACAACCTGGCATGTGGTTTCCAGCTTCCTCATTCTCCAGCGTCCTCTCTTGCATAATCCTGCTCACTGTGACACAGGCTGGAACTTGGATCCCGGGATGCCCTGCCCTCCATCAAATCATCTGAAGTCCTTTCCCTGTGTATCTACTTTTCTTCCAGTCATGAAAAACCAAGGCTGAGGCAGTCTGCCATGACCTGGAACCCCAAATTCCAGACACTCCTTACTACTTACTCCTCTTTCAGCATTGCCAATGGGAGTGAGGGGTGGACCTGGCAGAGACACGCTCTGCAACCCTGGGCTGGGAGATAAAGTCCCAACTCAATAGCTCATGAGGCTGACTGGGGCAAAGGCCATTTTCATGCTGATGACGAAGGTTTCATGACTGAGACAGCCACCAGATGAGCAGTCAGTTTGGGGGAGAATGAGGAGGCATCAAACCAATGCATGTCAAAGTGGCATATTACTGGCTGGGCTTTGAAGGTCAGAGAAAATGGTACCTGTAATAGCAGCAACATCCTCGTGTGCATGTGTGTATGTGTGTGTGTGATGTTTCAGCCCTGCAAAGTGTTCTCCTAGCCATTGTCTGACTTGATCATGAGCCCCACAACCCCTAGACTTGACTTAGAGTGGGACTAAGCCTTAGAACACTCCTAAATCTGGGTGACTTCAGCCTCAAACTGCCGTGCTGTGTCCAGAGTAGATGAATGCCACCGTTGCCTCACCAGCCTCAACATCTCACCATGTCCTATGTTTTCTTTGGTACTTTATATAGACAATTATTTAATCCTTTCAGCAGCCCTACAAGGAAACTATTCTTAACCCCATTTTACAGTACAGGAAACGGAGGTTCAACAATGTCCATCAGTTGCCCAGGGTCACTGAGCAAGTAGGTTATGAAGAGGGTTTCAAACCCATATTTACTTGACTCCAAAATCCATTCTCTGTGACTCCTGTGCATGCCGGAGGGTGTTTTTCTGCCTCAGTGACCTGGAAGAAGGTAGGGATTTTTGCCTTTTTTCCCCGCCTTAGGAATCCAGAATAGAAGTATGCCACCAACTTTGTGGTTTCTGGGCCACTTCCTCCTAAGTGACAGTGTTAGACGAGTTGCGGGGCAGAGGGAAGCAAGCATTTTTTTCTTTAACATGTGCTTTGCTTTCCATAGAGAGAATCCTTTTTCTGGCAGCCACTTTCTTTCCAAAGCTTAGAACACCATATGCTCTCAAGAAGGGAGGAAATGTTTCATTCAACAAGGAACAATTTTCAGCTGCCCTGCCCCACTGCAGTTCAAATAGTCTTCAAAACATCTGTTTCTATTTTATTTGTTTGCCTTTTGGAGAAAATCAAGAGTAAATTTGAGGTTAATAAGAAGCAAGATACTTTCCTGAATCAAACAACCCCCGTCCACTCCTGGTACCTGGCAATCTGAAAAGATTTTGTTTGTTTGTTTGTTTGAGATATTGTTGGAGTAATGGAAAATTTTTGTTCGAAACATTGTTGGAGCAATAGAAAATCTGGACAAACATCCATGATTAAAATGCAGTTAATAAGAACCATAAGTTCAGAGGTTAACTATTATATACCATAAGAGAACTGGTCCTTCCAGTGGACTCTGATGTTTTTGAAAACCAAGCACTTGTTGGGGAAGCAATTAATAAGATCGTAACAAAGTTTCCACAGAAGACTAACATAGCCTGGAGTTTATTCTGGATCTCAGCCTGTAGGCAGAGGGAACCACTAAAAGACAGAAATTTAAAAAAAAATCTCTGTGGACAAATTAAGGTCTGGTGGGCATTCACATGCACAGGTGGACAGGAACCCTTTAGGTCAAACATACTGTGATGGGATCAGAGCCCTTTTCTACAAATGCAACAGAGTTGAACAATATTATTCCACCATCTGACTCTTAGGTATTTTCTTATTTGGTTACTTTAAAAAAAAAAAAAAAAAAAGCTCTTTTTTGGGACATCCCTGGCGGTCCAGTGGTGAGACTTCGTCTTCCGGTACAGGGGGTGTGGGCTCGACACCTGGACTGGGAGCTAGGATCCATGCGTCATGGCCAAATAACCAAAACAGAAAAAAAAAACAGAAGCAATACTGTAGCAAATTCAATTAAGGCTTTAAAAAAGGTTCACATTAAAAAAAAATCTTTAAAATGGCTCTTTTTTGCATGTGGTAAGATTTACATGTAACGAAATTCCTTCTTAAGGGTACATTGTGTGAGTTCTGGCAAATGCAAACACCTGTGTACCTCAGACCCTTATTAAGATGTACATCATGGTCATCACCCAGAGGCAACTCTTGTTCTGATTTTGACGAATTAGTTTTCACTGATGGGGGATGTCCTATAAATAGAATCACATGTAGTGTTGGTGTGTGAGATTTCTTTGACTCAGCAAAATATTTTCATTTATTATCATCTTTTTATTGCTGACTAGTATTCCATTAGAAGAGTATTCTACAATTTGGGAGTTTTGTTTTTTTATTGTTACCTGTTTTCCTGTGGATGGACATTAGGTTATTTCCAGTTTTTGTCCCAAAAAGTCACTAATCTTATTCTTTGTGTAAGTCTTTTTGTGGGTAGAAGTTTTCATTTCTCTTGAGTATTTAATAGCTGTGAATGCAACTGCTGAGTTATAGGGGATGGTAAATGTTTAGTTTTATAAGGAACTTAAAGGTTTTTTTTTTTCTCTTTTTTCTGAGATGGTTGGATCACTTTACACCTCCACTACCAACATATGAGAACATATCCTTGCTGACATTAGATGTTATCAGTAGTACCTCATTTTGATTTTAATTTGCATTTCTCTCATGACTAATAGCATTGAGCACCTTTTCATGTGCTTATGGTTCATCTGTGTATCTTCCTTTGTGAAGAGACTGTTCAAGTCTTTTGCCCATTTTCCAAAAAGTGGGTTGTCTCTTTATTATTGAGTTGCAAATATTCTTTATGAATCCTCATGTCAGAGAACAGAGGGAACATGAAGTGCCCACTGAACTGAGAAGGCATCTTGAGACCAAAAGAATGAGGCAGGCAACTCCAAATAATCAATGGATCAGTTTATTATACGGCAACTTACAGGGTGGAATGAGGATTGAGTCAACAACGATCCAGAGGCATTCACAGCTGTACTCTGTGCCATTGAGGGGCCAGTGGGTCAGTTTTATAGTTAACCTAGAATGTGGGGGTGGGCACTTGGAAATAGGACATGCATTTCTATGGTAAGTTCTTTGAATGGGTAACTTTGTGTACATCAGGAATACGTCATCATTGTTTGGGGACTAATAAAGCATGGAGGTCACCTGGTTCTAATGATTCTTAAACAATATCTGTTAACTACAGTAAAGCCCTGAGGATAAAGAATCCATACACTACAGTATAGTCCTGGACAGAGTCAGCAGAAGAACAGGAGACACCATAAGGGCCCAAGATGTCTTCAGTTATGCTAACAGTCATACACTTCATACAGCAGAGAAATATATGTCTCAGACTGCCCCTCCTCCTCTGATGGGCCCAGTTACGTGAATTTTTTTGTCTGTGTCTGTGTGCATGCTAAGTCACATCAGTCGTGTCTGACTCTTTTCGATCCCATGGACTGTAGCCCACCAGACTGTCTGTCCATGGGATTCTCTAGGCAAGAATACTGGACTGGGTACCCATTCCCTTCTTCAGGGGATCTTTCCAACTCAGGGATCGAACCCCCATCTCTGGGTCTCCTGCATTTGGCAGGCAGGTTCTTTACCAGTAGTGCCAACTAGGAAGCCCCATGTTGCCAAGAATTCTGCTTCTTTTTTTTACTATATTCCCAGTATGGCCTCTGGCACTTAGTAGTTCATGTACATGAACATTTACTAGGAAAAAAAATCAGCGAATGAACAGATGAATGGACTTTTGGGCCCAATATCCAGACACAGTGTTTTTAAATGTAATGACAGTGATTAACAAGGAAATGGAGGGAGAGAAAATCTCAGTGTTATTCTTGAGTCATAAAGTGTACTTGACACAAAAGACTCAGGATACCTTCAGGGAATTTGTTCCCCCAGGGAAAAGACGGCTAGAATATCTCATGGAGTAGGCTCATTTGTCCCTGTTTCTGAAGCCTCTCATGCAAGCCAGCCCTGCTGCCTAATGTGCTGCATTCTACGACTGTGTCCCTTCCAAGTCTTCCAAGTCTTGGATTCCAACTGGGCTTGTGTGATGGATGATCAGAACCTCTCGCCTTGGAGAGTTTTAAGTAACTTAAGCCAGCTGATCCCGGCTTTCAACACTTTCCCCTTGGCTGCTGCTGACACTGATAATGCCGTTTCCTGCCAACTGTTCCCTCTGCCAGGCTCTGTGCCTCACTAGTATGCCCACCTCTCCGGGTGTGCACTGTCTTTCTGGGCCCCCGAGGGCCAGCAGGGGGCTCCTTCCTCCTTGGTCTTGAAGTGGTTTTCCTGGTCCTAATCCACCTGTCTCCAGACTCTCCTGCTGGGGCTAGCCTCTGAATGATTGTGTCAGAATCCACATCTGTAGGGAACTTGGCCATTTACAAAGTATGTTCCCATCCATTATCTATGTGTGTGCGTTAGTTGCTCAGTCATGTCTGACTCTTGTGACCCCATAGTTTGTAACCTGTTGGACTCATCTGTGGATAGAAGTCTCCAGGCAAGAATACTGGAGTGGGTTGCCATTCTCTTCAGCAGGGGATCTTCCTGACCCAGGGATCAAATCTGGGTTTCCTGAATTGCAGGCAGATTCTTTACCATCTGAGCCACGAGGGAAGCCTATTATTTATAGGAACTTCCAAATAGCCCTATTTGTATTTTCCTTGATTTCCCCCCTCCCCCACCCAAGGAAAACCATAAAGAGGTGATTTAATTTGCTCCAGAATATAAAAGTTGCTTATGTGACCCAGAGTTTTCTAAGACTCTCTGGGTCTTGCTCAAGGAATAGTGGAGCTTTTTTTTTTTTTTTTTAAACTCTCATGGGCATACATGTTTAGTGTTTAAAAGGCTTCATAGATTTTTATAGTTCGGCAACTTGGATTACATCTATCATTGTTGTTTTGTCAAATAAGTTGTGCCCAACCCTGTGATTCAATGGACTATAACTACAGCATGCTAGCCTTCTCTGTCCTTCACTATCTCCCCGAGTTTGCTCAAATTCACATCCACTGAGTTGGTGATGCTATCTAACCATCTTATCCTCTGCCACCCACTTCTCCTTTTGCCTTCAATCCTTCCCAGTATTGGATCTTTTCCAATGTCATTAGAAATGTAATTACCATATCAAGGACACATATGGGTGGTTCTCAACTTTTTAATTTTTATGTGACCATCATTATGAATTTCCCTGGCCTACCTCCTTTTCCCTCCTTGGATCACATATTAGCATATTACTTTTTAAAATCTCCACTACAAGCTGTATTTACTGACACCTTTTATCTTTTTTATTCATCAGACATGTATACCTTCCAAAGTTTAGGGTCAGAATCAGATCATCTGTGCCCTCAATGGGGCTGATTTTATTACAGCCAAAATAAAGACATTTGAGATTTGAGTTAGCCTCCAAGACTAATAACTGGTACATTTCCATTTCTACAGGGCTTTTTATAGATTAAAAAGTTCACGCACTGACCCTTGGGAAAGTGGAAGCAGATTTTAGTGCTTATGAAAAACGAGTCCTATTTCAGGGAGAAACTCTCTAGTCACTGATGTCTATGTCTGGGTGGGAGAGGAATGGATATAACTGCCTTTAACCCTTCTCCGTGGCTCTCTAGAGAGTGAAGTTCAAGCAGCCTCACCCTAGTACTTCCTCAGTGGCTGGTGTATTTGGGCTGTTCATGCCCAGAGGACTTGGGAAGAACTTGCATTTATAGAGACAAAGATATTCTGCTAACTATTGGCTAAAGGTAGACATTTTAAAATGGTCGTGGGACCAGAAGTTTTACATTGTATCAATAGTTGTCTCATTCAAATTATACTTTCCAAGGGCTGTGATGGGTCTTCTAAAGGCAGTGTCTGTTTCTAAATCAGTAGAATTGATTAATGTCATTCTGTATGCCAGTTATAAAGGAGGAGTTTTAGTTAGGGAAGACTATATAGTCTGTTATTTTATTATATGTATACATATGAGATTTATTATTTTATTAATCAAATATTGTGCTCTCTCTTGTTTCATAGGAGAACCAGCAGAAATCCACCAATGTTGTGTATCAGGCCCATCATGTGAGCAGGAATAAGAGAGGGCAGGTGGTTGGAACACGGGGTGGTTTCCGAGGATGTACCGTATGGCTGACAGGTATGCTGTGTTGAGATCTAAATGTATTTTATTTTGACTAAAAATTGGTGGTAACACACAACTTTAAGGAAAATAATGTGACATATTTTATGTGTCATATATACATAGTCCATGTTTATTTTAACATTAGAAGGAGGCTGAGAGCTGTAGTAGAAAGCTTGGGTGTCAGTCATCAGGTCATAGAATGTCTCTAGTTCTCTGTTTCCACATCTTTAACAGGAAAGGATGGGTAAGTTGATTATGACATTCCCTTTCAGCTCTAAGGAATTCTGTAATCCTCAATTTCATGCCTAAATACATTTCCGTTCAGTTCAGTCACTCAGTCGTGTCTGACTCTTTGCGACCCCACGAACCACAGCACGCCAGGCCTCCCTGTCCATCACCAACTCCCAGAGTTTACCCAAACTCATGTCCATTGAGTCGGTGATGCCATCCAGCCATCTCATCCTCTGTTGTCCCCTTCTCCTCCTGCCTTCAATCTTTCCCAACATCAGGGTCTTTTCAAATGAATTGGCTCTTCTCATCAGGTGGCCAAAATATTGGAGTTTAAGCTTCAACATCAGTCCTTCCAATGAACACCCAGGACTGATCCCCTTTAGGATGGACTGGTTGGATCTCCTCACAGTCCAAGGGATGCTCAAGAGTCCTCTCCAGCACCACAGTTCAAAAGCATCAATTCTTTAGTGCTCAGCTTTCTTCACAGGCCAACTCTCACATCCATACATGACCACTGGAAAAACCATAGCCTTGACTAGACGGACTTTGTTGACAAAGTAATGTCTCTGCTTTTTAAAATGCTGTCTAGGTTAGTCATAACTTTCCTTCCAAGGAGTAAGTGTCTTTTAATTTCATGGCTGCAATCACCATCTGCAGTGATTTTGAAGCCCCCAAAAATAAAGTCAGCCACTGTTTCCACTGTTTCCCCATCTATTTGCCATGAAGTGGTGGGACCGGATGCCATAATCTTAGCTTTCTGAATGTTGAGCTTTAAGCCAACTTTTTCACTCTCCTCTTTCACTTTCATCAAGAGGCTCTTTAGTTCTTCTTCACTTTCTGCCATAAGAGTGGTATCATCTGCATATCTGAGGTTATTGATATTTCTCCCGGCAATCTTGATTCCAGCTTGTGCTTCATCCAGCCCAGCGTTTCTCATGATGTACTCTGCATATAAGTTAAAAAAGCAGGGTGGCAATATACAGCCTTGACATACTCCTTTTCCTATTTGGAACCAGTCTGTTGTTCCATGTCCACTGGCAGTTAAAAATGAAGCTTTCCTAATTTGACATCAAACATTTGACTGTCCATTAGAGATGTTCTTTATTGTTTTCAGATGTTTTCACATTCTAGGAGGCTATTTTACTTATTTTAAAAAAGTCTAGGCAAGAAGAAAAACTCTGTTTTCTATGTAGCTGAGGATGGTTCCTTTTGTATAAAATTAACTCATTCCCACCAAGGAGACCAAATGAATCTTCTTTCACTTGTGTTTTTGTAGCGCCAGAATGTCAAAGTTAAGGGTTAGTGACAGAACTGGAATTAGTCCTGGACTGTTACCTTATTCTCTGAGTATAGGTAGAGGAAGTTGATGCCTGGAAATGCAGGTCTGACATAGGCTGGATTCAAAAGAAAAAAAAAAAAACAGGTTCATTTTGTAGACGTAATATTTCACATGGAGATGAGCTTAGATGCAAAGATATGTTTATCTGGGTTATGAAATGAACTTATGTGTCACTGCTCACAAATGTGGATTTATTCTAACCTGAAGATAATTCTAAAAAACACAACAAGCAAGGACCTGCCTTGCGTCTTTTCTTGCTCTTCTGAGTCTTTCCTGTTCCTGTCTAAAGCAGCCTCATTCTTCTTTTTCAAGTTATTTCCTAGCGCCTGCAGCACTTGTCCTTGGTTTCTTGGCTTCATCCGTCCCTGGAACAGCAACTTTCCCACTTTCCAGGGTGAGGCCACATAGCGAGCATGGAGCCTGCTTTGTTCCAGAAGGCAGGTTCACTGGGCTCAATGCCTGATCTGTTTCCCCAGGTTCCCTCTGAGAGGCGTGTTGTGCAGCAGTGGATAAAACAGCTACACTCCAGACGTTTCCCTCTTGCAATGTGTTTGCCTTCATGGGACGTTTTGCCTTCATGTGTTCATTTAAATTTTGAATCAGAACATATATACAGGGACTTCCCTAGTGGTCCAGTGGCTAAGACTTCATGCTCCTGGTGCAAGGGGCCTGGGTTCCCCTCCTGGTCAGGGAGCTAGATCCCACATGCTGCAAGTGAGTTCTCATGCCACAACTAAAGGAAGATTGAAGATCGCACGTGCCGCAAGTAAGACCTGGCACAGCCAAATAAATAATACATATTTTTTAAAAAACCATATACACAGAGTTCATTTTTCCTAATTTGAAACACCCTTGAAAAGGAAAAAAAAATGAACTGGTAGATGAAGAGAAAAACAAAATCTCAAAAGTATACTTCCTCCATCTTTTCTTACTTTCAAAAAGAGTCTTGTCCTCATTTATTTTTTATTCTCATATTACAGATGTTTGTTACTGACCAGGCAAATCAGGAGAAACCAGATTCTTCAAATCTAGGGAACTGAAGTTGGGCCTCAGCTTCACCTACATTAGTTGTGTGATTTTGGATCAAGCTCGCTAAGCCTCTTATTTGTAAAATAAGAATGAAGATAGTGCCTCCTCATAGAGATATAGGTAGAACTGAATGAAATAAAGCGTGTGTATGCTTAGCAGAGGTCCTGGTCCCTAAAAAAACTCTCAGTAAATATAACTGGTGTGACTACAATGTATTAAAATATATATTCCAATGATCTATATTAACACAGTTAACTGTGTTTGGAAATTTCTACTATTTCTCTCATTTTCTGATACAAAAGAATGTACCAGAGATTCGGGAATCTCATTTCTCCTGTCCTACAACTGGACATGTTCTAAGCGGGATTTATCACATTTGCGTGCTAAGTCGCTTCAGTCACGTTGCACTCTTTGCAACCCTGTGAACGGTAGCCCACCAGATTCCTCTGTCCATGGGATTCTCCAGGCGATAATACTGGAGTGAGTTACCATGTCCTCTTCCAGGGGAGGCGACAGGGAAGGAGGGGCAGGATGGACTGGTGGTATGGCTTAGGTGATCAGCTGACCCTCTTAGCAGTGCTGTGTGTGGGGATCATGCCGCAGTACCCTGCTTTTGCTCCCAGGCACCTCAGAAATGACACTTGGCTTGTGGGGTTTTTGTATCTTTTTGCTTATAATTTGCTCCAACTATGCCAGGGTGTAGTTATTTTGAGTCTCTTATAGTTTCTTTATATCTGTTGCTCCAGGAGACCTTTGTTCAGGTGCAAGCACTCTAGTAAAGGGTCCCAGGTTCCAGCCTGTCTCAAAAGCAGAACCCCTGGGGACTGTATGGAGCCTGCCAAGGTCTCCCTATTGACAAACCTCTTCTGCTTTGAAAGGCTGCTGCTGCTGCTGCTAAGTCACTTCAGTCGTGTCCGACTCTGTGCGACCCCATAGACGGCAGCCCACCAGGCTCCTCCGTCCCTGGGATTCTCCAGGCAAGAACACTGGAGTGGGTATAATCCCAATAAAGGACAGATAGTTATTTCAAGATTTGAAAGAAATGCTAGTACTTAACTTTCAGTAAATTTCACTTTTTCTAGATTTGAATGGTTTGAATTCGAGGTCAATCAAATGATTGTCATGAGGGTTTTAATTACTCTTGAATTAGGTAAAACTTAGAATCAACCACAATTTATCATCTTAAACAGAGACATCTCCAGTCTTGTCTTGACTGTTTTCAACAGGTCTCTCTGGTGCTGGAAAAACAACGATCAGTTTTGCCCTGGAAGAGTATCTCGTGTCCCACGCCATCCCTTGCTACTCCCTTGACGGGGACAACGTCCGTCGTGGCCTCAACAAAAACCTTGGATTCTCTCCTTGGGACAGAGAGGAAAATATCCGCCGGATTGCAGAGGTGGCCAAGCTGTTTGCCGACGCTGGTCTGGTCTGCATTACCAGCTTCATTTCTCCTTTTGCAAAGGTAAAATGACTTGGCAACATGCACGATTCCCACACACAGCGCCAGAGCTCTCCAACTGCCAGGATGAGGAGCTGGCGGAGGGGAACGACAGAGCAAAGTCATCCTTTGTTTCCTCCACCTTCTCTCATCGCTCACTTGCTCCCTCATTTCCTCTCTTTAATATTGATTATATAAAGAGAGTCCCTTCATTTCCAGATGCCAGGGAACCAGTTGACATAAACCCTTCCACTTTCACAATGGTAACTACACTTGGCCAGAGTTGAAAGGAAGAAAAAGTTAAACAAGAAAACTCCTAAAGCTCAGTAATTTTTATTTCTCCAAAAAGTTAGAGGGCTTGCCTGACTAAAGAAAACAGCAGTTCATTGACAAGGCATCAGGTTTTCTGTGTTTGATGTTGCAATCAACGAGGTGAGTGTGTGCTCTTGTTTTAAAGCACAAAATTGCTTGGATCTACAAATAAGATACAATGACTTTGAACACATCCTTCCAATGAAATACTGTCCTGCTGTCAGCCCTGTGTTTTAGTTGGGATTCTTTTCCGTGGTTTTTTTTTTTTTTTTTTTTTTCTTTTTAAAGTCCTTTGGAGAGTTGTTTACTAGAGTGAAACTTTTCTAAAGAGCTAATTTCCTGCCACCTATGCACAGCTCAAACCCTAGTGTTATCTTAAGGCCATGGAAGACCAGAGTACAGTGTTTGTGATGAATTTCATTGTGAAACCTCTTCTTACTTTCTTTTTCTACTATTCACTTATTTGGCTACGTCAGGTCTTAGTTGTCCCACGCGATATCTTTGTTGTAGCATGTGGACTTCTCTAGTTGTGGTGTGTGGGCTCTCTAGTTGTGGCGCTTAGTAGTTGCAGCATATGGGATCTTAGTTCCCCAGCCAGGGGTCAAACCTGTGTCCCCTACAATGCAATGCTAATTCTTAGCCTTTGGAACACCAGGGAAGTCCCTCTTCTCACGTTCTTAAGCTGTAATTTTTTCCCAGGATCGTGAGAATGCCCGCAAAATCCATGAATCAGCAGGACTGCCCTTCTTTGAGATCTTTGTAGATGCGCCTCTAAACATTTGTGAAAGGAGAGACGTAAAAGGCCTCTACAAACGGGCCCGAGCTGGGGAGATCAAAGGTAAGACGGCCAGTTCAGTAGCCCTTTGCCCCTTACTTATGCCACCAATTCATATGTCTGTCCCCAGAAATCTGTCTGGGGTTTCAAAGACTGTTTTTCAAAACTACATATAGCACACACTTTTTATCAAACCATAGTATCTTCAGTGTCTCCATGGGCTTATGAAAATGTGGGCTTCTATTTCTTGAGAACTGTCACCCCAGCCATAAGCAATCAAGTTCAGAGAACTACAACAGATGTATGTATGTGACTGTGTGTGTAGGAGGAACCTTTCAGAGTTTTCCTCCCCCTTGTCTTCCTTTTCCATTCTAATTAACTGCAGAGGGCTTGGGCTCAGGTTTTGTTGAAAACACAGGTGTAAATATTCTTACCTATGGCTGGAGGTCAAGGAAGGCTGTTTGACCTTTTCTGTTTTAATCTGAACACAATGGTTGAAAACATTTATTCCAACACATGCAATGTCTTATTGAGTCAAAACATTGTTCTGTTGGTGCAGATGTTACTTTCTGCCTTCTACTTTGCAGGCTTTACAGGTATTGATTCTGATTATGAAAAACCTGAAACTCCTGAGCTTGTGCTTAAAACCAATTTGTCCTCCGTGAGCGACTGTATACAGCAGGTGGTAGAGCTTCTACAGGAGCAGGTGGGTGGACTGAACTTTAAAAAAAAATAATAATGACTTTACAAAGTCATGAGAGATCATCTATTTACTGAAGTGTCCTTTATATAGTTTTCATTCCAAATGATTACCAAGTCTGCTTCCTTTCAGAACATTGTACCCCACGCTGTAGTCAAAGGCATCCACGAACTCTTTGTACCAGAAAACAAACTCGACCAAGTCCGAGCTGAGGCCGAAGCACTCCCTTCGTTATCAATTACCAAGGTAAGAGGATGCAAACTGGCTGACAGAAAACTTGACTTAATATCAGTCATTATAATCCATTTACAGTTACCCTCAACAATAAGGTAGGTATGCATAAGGAAAATTCAGTTCCTATAAAGAAAACAGTTGCTTTCACCAACTTTTTTTTTTTTTTTACTACTTTTCCAAGAATATCTCTCACCAAGAGGTGCTACAAAGCAGCTGATCAATTTTATGTTCAGGAAGATAACTTCTATACTTGCAGAGGACAGTTTCATATAGTTGTTGTTATACTTTCAGTTATGCCAACATACAGGCATTGTGTGCTAAGTCGCTTCAGTCGTGTCCAACTCTTTGTGACCCTCTGACTGTGGCCCACCAGGCTCCTCTGTCCATGGGATCCTCCAGGCAAGAATGCTGGAGTGGGTTGCCATTTTTACTCCTGGGGATCTTTCTGACCCAGGGATTGAACCCGTGTCTCTTGCGTCTCCTGCACTGGCAGGTGAGTTCTTTACTACTAGCGTCACATGGGAAGCACTGGGCAGTAATTATTTGTTGACAGTTTCTAAGAAAATAGTTTGTCCAGAATATAAGTGTTTCTTGGACCACTGAGAAGGAGTTTTACTAAAACAAAAAGCAACCCTAATCTAAAGTGATATGAATGCCGTGATCTTTTTCTACACTGCACATTCCACTTTTCCTTTATCAGGGAGAGTCCAGTCTAAGTAGAGGGAGTTTTAGTTACATGGATTCACCACCTGGACGATGTTAAGATGCAATCCCAGAAAACAGCCCTGCGAATACCTTGGCCTCTTTAGGGCTTCCCAGCGCTAGTGGTAAAGAACCCGCCTGCCAGTGCAGGAGACAGAAGGGACATGGGTTTGATCCTTGGGTTGGGAAGATCCCCTGGAAGAGGAAATGGCAACCCGCCTCAGTATTCTTGCCTGGAGAATCCCATGGACATAGGAGCCTGGTGGACTACAGTCCATCGAGTTGCAAGGAGTTGGATATGACTGAAGCAACTTAGCATGCACGCTCTGTAGATTACGGTTAGTTGGTTCATACAAGGTGATCAAGTCTTCATTGGTAACCTCTTGGTATCCATTAAAAACCTGGACATTTTTATGAAGCAGAGTACATTGGGAACGTGCTTCAGCTCATGAACACCCCAGGTTGTAGTAATTCATGACAAATTTATAAACAGAGCTCCCTGACTCTACACAATAAATTTTGAGTTCTCCAATGCTTCAGGCAGATGAGAAACACATAATATAATTGTGGAATTTGAGTTCCGATAACAGAATGGCCTGCAAGGTACAGAGGAACTTCAGAGAATCTAATGACTAATTCTTTTGATCCTAGGGATGACAGGGAAAATTTCAAAGCAATGGTCCACAAACTGGGTTTTATTTTTTTAATTTTTGAGTTGGATTTTAAATGATGAATAGGGTTTTCAGGTAAAGGGGGGATGGGATTGAAACCATGTGTGTGTTCAGACTACACATGGCCTGGCACTGTTGGTGACTAGGCTCCTGGGGGGGAGTGGTATCAGGTGAACATTCCTACAGGAGCCCCTAGGGCCAGAGCTAGTATCATGCTAAGAATTTTGGACATTTATCTTAGAGTCAATGGTTTGCCCAATTCAGTCAAATAGCTAGCATATTGGTGAAAACAATGTAGCCAAGCCATAATTATTATGGAATAAAGAATGTACAGTGAATCTTCAACACAATCACAAATTCTAAGAATAGATACAGCCCAAAGTGCTTAAAGAAATCATCCCAATTTGGAATCCTTTTGCCACCTTCCTGATAGAAGGTTCTAGACTCACACTTCTCCAGCCCCTAGGTCATGAACCAGCATTACATCTGGGAACACTTAAAACATAAAACGTTCTGCCTTCATTCTCCTCTCAACTGAGTAAGAACGGACTGCCCTGGGGCCGGATGGCTGGAACACAGAGCTCATGCAAAGGTTCACCTGCTTTTTTTTCTGTTTTGCAGCTGGATCTTCAGTGGGTCCAAGTTTTGAGTGAAGGCTGGGCCACTCCCCTCAAAGGTTTTATGAGAGAAAAGGAGTACTTGCAGGTTATACACTTTGGCACCCTGCTAGACGGTATGGGTTTTTGTTTGTTTCTTACTCTTTATCATTAGAAAAATATTTCTCAAAAGTCTTCACAGGAACAAGAAATGCTAATTGTTGGTTTATAAAACATATTTTGAAAATATGTATTTATGATGTGTACAATTATGTATAAGCTTCCATTTTTAGGATTTTTTTTTTGTATCCTCAAAGGATTATTGATTACCAAAAGCTAAGAAACCAAAAAATGAAGGTTTAACTTCCACACAGTCAAGAGAAGGTTAAGTCTTTTCACCTCCACTTGCCCTTTGCTGGCCCTGATATCAGAAGGCAGTGGACAGTGAGAAGAACCATTGCCAGCTGCCTGGACCATCCAGGGGGAGCCAGGGTGAACTCTGCATCACTGCTGACTTGTGGGATGCCTCCCATCCTCCAGCAAACATGACTGCAGCAGCTGCCTTCCTTGGTGCATAAAGTGTGGCTATTCATGTCCATACATGAAATATATTAGGATGACTTCATCCACTAAACTCTGGTAGGGGATTTTAAGGCAGCTTTCTGGGCAGAAGCTGAATGGCTTTTAGAGAACTGCTCTTGTCGAAGTTGGAAGGATGTGTTATTCAGAACACTTCCGGATCCTTCTATGATCATTTCCTTCTTAGAACTGTCTTGACCTTATCAATTAGCACTTATCTATTTTGAGATTTTGGGGTATTATTGACATATGGGGAAGGGATGGTGATAGATGCACACTGAATTTATAATACTGAGCAGGGCTCCAAACCTTTTAGGAAGAAAAATCAGGTGTTCTTTCTTGAGAAAGATGTTTGTGTTCTAGGCTTGTGCCCAGGAAATGGGACATAAAGCAATCCCAGCTGTAGTTAGGCTTCAAACCTCCCCATACTCTCCAGAAGTCTCCTTAATTCCTACGTAATTAATCAAAATAGTTACCAGGGATATAATAGGTAGCCCACCTCTGCCTAAGTAGAGGCAGAATATCATAGTGGATAAAAGTGAGCCATGAAGCCAGACTCTGGGTTCATTTGCCAGTGACTAGCTATGAAGTTGGAGCACATTACTTAAACACTCTGGGCCTCAGTTTTTTCATCTGTAAAATGGGGATGTTAATAAAAGTACCTACCTCATTGGGACTTAAAAGACTTAACCTTCTCACTGGGATGTTGAGCATTTAAAAGGATACCTTGTTCAATATATTCCATATATTATATTACACAAAATATATGCTATATAGTAACACCTCCCCGCCACCCCCATGTACAGTTAAAAAGACATGAAAGTCTTGAACAGACTAAGAGGCTTATCTCTAGTCACATCCGTTTGGAAGTAGCACAGTTAAGATGTTCATCAGCTAGCCAACAAATATTCATTGAGTGTCCTTGGATGTCAGGTTTTATTCTAGCTGCTGGAGATAGATAACGAAGACAGATATGAGCTTGCTGGGACAGGCAGTGCAGTTCATCTTCTGAACTCTGTGGAGGGGTTTTCCATCCACATTAGTGGTTGTCAAGCTTTTTGTTTTTTTAAGTCATAGCTGTTTCAGTGAAATCTGAGGCCACGTATAGAACAGATGAAAATGAAACTGCTCCTGTAGAAGGGTGGGCTCAGCCTTTCTCCTACCCATCAGCAGCCCTGGGGCATTTTCTAATAGCATAAGGCAGTTGGAACACTCTGTCCTCTACCATACCATGTTAGTCTCATGGAAGAGCTTGGCTCAATGGATTTTGAACTGAGGGAAAAGTGAAGTCCCTCAGTCGTGTCTGACTCTTTGCCATCCCATGGACTGTAGCCTACCAGGCTCCTTCCTTCTCCAGGGGATCTTCCCAACCCAGGGATCAAACCCAGGTCTCCCACATTACAGGCAGACACTTTACCATCTGAGTCACCAAAGAAGCCATTGGACTGAGTAGACAGGGTTAAATTTCAAAAATGATGTATCTCTATATCAGAAGGTTGGGCAAGATATTATTATATAGATATCATTTCATTTTACCAGCTTATGAAAGTTTGAGTCATCACCATTGAAAATTTGAAATAACTTTTGTAGTCACAGATGTGGCCATTTTCATCCACCATTAAACAATTGCACATCTTGATCACCTAACAGTCTGCAAATAAGGTTTCTATTCTGACTCTGTCTCCCCAAACTATTTTTTAGTTTAATTTTCTCAAATGTTCACAATTTCTCCCATAGTTAAAAAAAAAATTAGTTCGGTATAAAAAAAAAAAATTAGTTCAGTGTACTCAGTCCAAAAGCAAAATAAAAAATCACTTTTTAGTGTTTTTGGTGATTATATGAGCTACTCCTTATATTATTCAAGGATCTATTTTCATGTCAGTGTATTATTATCACTTTATTTCTCACTGGATATATAGTTTCGAGGTTGTCATAGATTCTCCAATGATAAATGCCACATCTAAATTTACAAATGGAACCTTAAGCTTGTCTTCTTGACTGGTGGCATCCAAATAGGGTTAAGACATGGCAGCCTTGTGTGACCTGATCATTTAATGGCAAGTCTTCTGTGGCTTTGACTTTCTAAGGCAGGGCTGGAGAGCTTTCCTACATATTGCCAGCATTTATTCAGCACATAAAGTGTTCTGACCCTGGTGCGTGACATTGGACATCACATTTAGTCTGGATTAACACCACTGTGAAGGTGTTTTGTCCATATGAGAGAATAGTATTGGAAAGGTTAAATAACTCGCTTGAAGTCTGGATTCAAATCCAAGTCATCCTGGTTCTATATCTGCACTTTTTCTACTGGGCACACTTTCATGTCCTCCAAACATCTGGAATTCCAGGATGTTCTAGAGCAGCTTGCCTCCACACCTCCCAAAGGGTGGCAGTAGTTATAACGTCACTTATTTATAAGAGGCAACTTCTTGGAGGGGCTTTTGACATATAATTATTTAAAAGCGTAATCATTTAAACAGTACTTTTGGATTGTATTGGTTAGTATTCAATATAAATTCTGTTTTCTCCAGCTTTTTGCTGTCTTATATTCTCTATTTTTAGAAATGGCTGTAGCAAAAATCTCAGTAATTTGTATGTTGTATGTATAAACTTTCATAATAGGAATTTATTCTTTAACATTGTTGCTTTACTATTATTTTGATGGAAAGTTGAAAACAATATTTTTCTTAACTGTGTTTGTATTTCTCTAGGCATGTTCCTTCCTGGTATGTACTTTAACTTCCTAAGTAGTTAAATTATTATAATTAGATGTGTTATATTAACTAGAAATGGTAAGGACATAACTTAAAAAAAAAATCTAAATGAAACAGTTGGAATTGCTAACAGTTCATGATCCAACCTGCCTTCTACTGATAGGAGTCCAAGTAACAGGAAATTTCTGGATCAGATGCAGCTGTTGTTTATAATGTATTCAGCTGACAAAAGTAAAGTTGTTTCTAAATTTTTATCACATATTTGTTCTTGAGATTTAAAATATTTATTATCCTTTCTGCTAATTACTTCTACTGAGTGTTTGTCCTCATTTAGTTTCACAAATCTGGAATTATTTTCCCATTGCATTTATAAAACATTTTTAATTGATGAAAGATAAGTCAGTTTTAGATGCAATTTAAAGTGGAATGCACCTGGTTGGATTGTGGATGACTGTACTTCATTTGTTTGTGATAAGTGATTATGCATGAATTTAATTTCAAGCTATGATGATTGATAGTTATAAAATTGGGAATAAATACATACCCACTATGATTGTAAATGTCTGTGCTGTACCAGAAGAGAAAGGTAAAAGTCTGAAGATATCATTTATCCTGAGTATTATTTCCATCATTGTTGTTTTTCCTTGAAAAAAGATTAGTCAATAAAAAGTATTTTAGTTTTTGCCTAGAAACTGTCCAAAACAAATGATAAGCATATCTGCAAGGTTAAAACAAGAGGCTTGACAATTATTTAAAGCAAAAGCAAAATTATTCAATTAAACATGAAGTGCTGGACTAACTATAGCTAAAAAACCACAATACTCTTTTTCACAGTGAGTTATACCACAGTAAAATAATCAGGGTGGTTCCCACCAGAGTTGAAGCACATTATGGAAAAGGGCTGGAAGCCAGAGTCAATGTCTAAAGCTATAGAGGATATTTCAGCACAGAGTTAAATGGTAGGATAATTTTATGTATTATCAATGGAAAAGTTGATTAAGCTAGGGAAACAACAGTAAATTTTTTACCTGTGTGGAGTTGTAGCTACAGGTGTATGAGATCAGTTGGCATTTTTCCTTGGTAGAACTCCCTTCCACAACATCCCACAGATTAGCTGTCTTAACTACCCATCAGGGAGTGCTGTGTCCTTGGTTGGGATTTTCAATCAAGGCTAAGATGAAGGTGGATCAGAGGCTACTCCAGGCTGGAATCTAGTGGACCAGATGAGGCAATGGCAACAGAAGTGTGGAGCATTCTTTGGAATTCAACCCAGATCATGGCTGGAAGGCAGCACTGCAAGCATGTTGCAGGCAAGGCTGGGCTTCCTCTAGCATCCTGCCAACCTTTGGCTCTGCATCTTGTTTTACTTTATTTTAGTCAAGCTACTACTCTTCATAAACAGTGTGGTCAGTAATCCACAATCCACAGAAAGCATGATTTCTAATGAGATCATCAGCATCCTCGAAGGTGTGTTTCTTTGCAGGCCTCCTCTTTTTATCAACTATACTATGTGGTGGGCTTAATGGTCTTTCGTCATAAATTAATAGAGTGCTTTACAGTATGGCTCTTCCCAGTAACCCAAGGATTACAGAGAAGGTGAGTGACACAGTAAATAGGAGATGACTTGGCTTAGAGTTTAGTGCTCTCTGTAGAGGGCTTGCTCGTACTACTTTTATTGTCTCTGAACTTTGAAACAGAGGAGTTGTTTGAGTGACCAAAATCATTACTTTCTGTGCACAGTTATCTTCCTTGTTTAGAAGGCTCCCAGAGCAGATTGCAGGATTTTATGATGGACAGAATTTCTTTATTGCCGGAAGTTACCATCTATATCTGGTGACATTCCTTATGTCCTAGTAACTTTTACAGAGTATTTTAAATGTGCAAAGTGATATGCCTGCAAACTTTTGTTTCATAGCTAGCAGGAGAGTATTATGTCCCAAGGGGATAGAATTCAGACCTCAGATCTTTATCAGAGATAGTCTAAAATTGGATTTTGACAGGTAGATTTACAAGACTTCATTAATCTATGGTACATTGCCTCCAATCCATAAGTAACAGTATTTGCTTCCTGTTTTGAATTCCTGAGTTTGTAATGGGGAAGAACACATCTTACTCCATATCTCCATATTTGATCTGTTTCTTTAACTTTTGTATTCTATTGCTTTTTTCTTTAATGTATTTATTTTAGTTGGAGGCTAATTACTTTACAATATTGTAGTGGTTTTTGCCATCATTGATATGAATCAGCCATGGGTTTACATGTGTTCCCCATCCTGAACCCCCCTCCCACCTCCCTCTCCATCCCATCCCTCAGGGTCATCCCAGTGCACCAGCCCTGAGCACTTGTCTCATGCATCCAACCTGGATTTTTTCACATATGATAATATACATGTTTCAATGCTATTCTCTCAGATCATCCCACCCTCACCTTCTCCCACAGAGTCCAAAAGACTGTTCTATACATCTATGTCTCTTTTTCTGTCTTGCATATAGGGTTATCGTTACCATCTTTCTAAATTCCATATATATATATATATATATATACACACACACACATATGTATATGTATGTATATATAACTTGGGGGAAAAAAGCAATATATATACATGTATATATATGTGTGTGTATATATATGTGTGTGTATATATATATTGCTTTTTTTCCCAAGTTAATCAATAAGAGGATGTTGCCCATAAGCTTACATTGTACATAATGCCCTATCTCTGGAAACCCTGTTCACATGAAATAACTTTGTTTAGCTGAAATACCTTTGTTTAGCTAAAATACCTTTAAGCTAAAATACCTTTGTTTAGCTCACAGGAAACATCCTGACTAGGCCCACCTGAGAATGGCTGCAGTGAGGAAGATATTAACATCTCCCCTCGGGAGTCTGACTGGCATTAGGAAATGTTTGCCTTTATCCCCTCCCCTTTGGGTATAAAAAAAAGCCTGAATTCAGGAAAGATGGTTCTTTTGGACACACATGAGTCTACCAACTTCCTGGTCTGCTGACTTCCCAAAGAAATTTGCTATTCCTTGCCCCAACAACTCATTTCTCATAGACTGGTCTGAGGAGCAGTGAGCAGTCAAGCTTAAACTGGTAACAAGTTGAATGTTTTCTTTACTCACCTTTCTTTCATTCCCTTCTGAGTCTTGAACTTGGCTGCTGCTGCAACATCCCCCAAATTGCCCAAATATTCTTTAGTGTTACACCCTTAATTCTGTGCCCCCATTTTCTCACTGTAAGTACAACAGAAAGTCTGACATACTTGCTGGAGTGTTGGGGCACCATTACAAAAGAGGGAAACAGCTGTGTAATCTCTCTTATGTTCTCTGGCTTCATTAAGGAATCACAGTCATCCCTTCCCATCTTCAGGGGGTTGGTTTCAGGATCCAGTGCATATACCAAACTTTGTGCATGCTCTAGCCCCATGGTCCAGCCTTTGTATCTGTGGATTCCTCATCCACGATTCAACCAAAGGTGGATTCTGTGCAAGCCTTGCTATCTGCAAGGTGGTTAATCTGCAGGTGCAGGACTCGCAGAGACGCCAGGCCTTGCCTTTATTTGGTCTAATTGGATTTGTAAAGACTAAGCTCCCTAGTGTGTGGAAGTCAGGACGGAACTTTCCAAAGGGAACTCAGAAGGGAGACAATCCCTCCTGGGCCTCCAAGTCACTTACTGAAGCCATCTCCACATATTGAAACAGCCCTCTTTTCACAAATGCTCCATCTCTTGCTTTGAGAAGCGTCTTCTCAAAGGATTGATCACAGATTCTAGAAAAACTAGTGCAGCAGCACAGCTATGTTAGAGTTGGGTCTTGATGCCTCTTGCAGGAAATGGCATACATGGGCGTCCCCTTTAAAGGAGCACATGCCTCGTACCCCACATTTACACATCACATGGCTCTTTCCACAGATGGAGTGATCAACATGAGCATCCCTATAGTACTGCCCATCTCTGCGGATGATAAGACACGGCTGGAAGGCTGCAGTGAGTTTGTCTTAACACATGGAGGACGGAGGGTTGCTATCTTACAAGATCCTGAGTTCTATGAACATAGAAAAGAGGAACGTTGTTCCCATGTGTGGGGCACAACGTGTGAAAAACACCCCTATATCAAAGTAAGTGGCAAAACCTTCAGAAGGGCTTTCTTTCAGCTTGGGGTAAAAAAAAAATTCTTTTTAATTCCTTCATGAAGGACTTAGAAAAACTAGGGTGAGATGGAAAAATGTGTTTCTAAGGGAGGTTTTGCAAGCTTTGCCTGGGGAGATCTTTTTCGTTAGGGAAAAGAAATGACTTTCTGTTTGAGGGTTGGTCTGAATGGTCTCTTGTGATGGCCAGTCCCCTCAGCTAAATGGGGAACAAGGGGACCGGAGAGATAATTTTGTCTAGCATCCTGAGGAGAGGACCAAAATCATAGCTGTGCTATGCAAAAAACCACAGTCAGAGCTTGCAGCCCTGTTTATCTTGAAATTCACAAGGGAAGTCAATTTCTTCATACAGACTGGATCCAACTGACCTCTGGAAAGAGACTTGGAGTTCATGCTCTGTGGCCATTGTGGGGGAGGAGGGTGGTGGTCAGTGACATTCTTTCAGTAAACAAAAGCACAAATAGCGGCAGTTTCCAGAGGGAAAATGCCACATTTTCATCAGTGGATATTTTTAAAATTGAAAAATGTGTTTATCTGATTAGGATTGTTTGGGTGTCAATCTGCCTAAAGGCAAAATAGACTAAAAGTTTTCAGATTCCTTTACAGCTTCTAACTGTTGGCAGTGATGGGGTGGGATGGCAAGGAGTGGAATTGCTGGATGTGGTTCATCTTCCATGAAGAAAAATATGTGAAATTGAATTCAAGAGCCATCCTTCATCCAAGATTAGAGCATTAGAGCTGAAATAAGAAAAGACACATACTAGTGATTTCAGAAAGTTCCCAGGAATAAAGAACCATTTGCAACCCAAGAGACTCTGGAAAGCCTTGTGATTAAACAAGGCAGTCCTCTCTCTGGTTCTTTGTTTCTTCATTTATAAAAGGAGTGGACCAGATTCAGAATAACTCCGAGATCCGAGATGTCTTCCAGTCCCGTGACTGCACACAATGGATGTGTGAAGAAACCTGCCCTAATCTGTTAGACAAATCTTTTTTTTTTTTTTTTTTTTTTGGTTGTGAACTGTTGCAAGGTAGAGAGAGCTTTTTCAAGGCCTCGGTGGAACACAGAGGTCAGTGGGTGAGCAAAGCAGCTTTTCATTTATTGGACACAACTGTTCACCCTGCTGATAGGCTCAGAGCCATCTGAACATTTTCTCTCCAAGAGGCTGGCAGACAGTCCTTAAAATAACTGGACAACAGCTATTTGAGGAATTATGTTCCAAGCCTTAATTATGCCTTTATTTCATTCCTTCTCGTATCATAATCCTATAGGTTTAGGATCTTACCTGCACTCAGTAACCTAAAGAGCAGTGATCTTGCTTCATGTCCGTTCAGATACTTTCACTTTGGGGGCCTAACATTCACATACACATCGTTAGCACTAAAAAGAAAAAAAAATCTAAAGGATTTCTTAAGCAGTTACTTCTTTTTATCTTGTCTTGCATCAGGTGTTGGCAGTTGGAGGTCAGAATTTCTTAGATGGTGGGGAGAGTGGTGGTGTGATTCACGGCCTTGACAATCTAGTCAGTGACTCAGTACCATTAGATCATTAGAGGGACTCTGTCAACATTCCCAGTGAGCTCATGGTGAGAAATGGGCCATGGATCACCTGAGAGAGAGAACCACTCACCCTGTATAAGCGACACGTTGAATGTTGAAAGTGTGTTTATGGGAAAGGAACTCTCCTCATTGCACATTTTTAATTTTTATTTTTTTCCTTTAAGGTTCTTTTAAACATTTTTTATTCCTCTTTATTTTTGTCTGCACTGGGTCTTCAGCTCGCGAGCTTTCTCTATTTGCAGCGAATGGGGGGCTGCTCTTTAGGTGCGGTGCACCGGCTTCTAATTGCGATGGCCTCTCTTGGTGCGGGGCCCGGGCTACATGTGCATGGGCTCTGTAGTTGTGCTGCATGAGCTTAGTTTCTCTGAAGCATGTGGGATCTTCCCAGACTGGGGATTGAACCCGTGTCCCCTGCATTGGCAGGTAGATTCTCAACCACTGGACCACCAGGGAAGTCCCACTGCAAATCTTTTAGCACCTTAAATTCATAGTAATATTTTTACTTTTTAATTTTCAGAACCCCAAACTTTTCCAACAGTAATTCCTTCCAAAAGTATTCATAGGCTTCCTTGTATTTCCATGTGGCCCTGGGAGTTACATTTGCATAGAAAGTGGGCAGTCACCAAGGAGACCATCTGCCTCTGTTACACAACCCCTCAATGCAGTTTACCCTGACCTTCCATCCTAATCCTCCCAACCCTCCCTCTCACTAATACGGAGCCACAGATGAGATCATGAGGAAAAGCAGGTGAAACTTGTAAAAGTAATACTTAAAGGAATCCTGTTGTCTTTTATCTGTGGCTCTCAAAGCTTTTCCAAATGGTAATTGTTTCTCACGACACTCTGGTGAAGCACCTAAGAATCACTATTCCTGCTTTATGATCTAGAAACCAAGAGTGAAGGATAGGAGGGAAGACTTTTATATCCTTTAGCCTTGCAGTGAAGACCATTATCATTAGTTTGCCCAACAGCATCACCTGTTTAAAAATTACCCATGACCAGAACCCTCCCTCACAGACTTTGATTTCATTGGCCTGGGCTCAGTTCTGCATGTCATGGGTTTTGAAGCTTCTTGTGATTCTAATGTACTGTGAAGGTTGAGAACCATGGCATTAGATAATTATCCGGAGCTGTTTCTCATGGGGCTCCACCAGGATATATCCTGCAAGCACCTCACATTCAACACGGACAACTTCACCCCAGCCTGGTCCCCCACCTGTGTCCCCCCAGTTCCATGAGCAGCTCCCCCATCCAAACTGTGGTCCGTGTCCCAATCCTGGATATCATTCTTTTTTTCCTTTAATTTTTTAAGACATAAGATCAACAACATTTGTTTTCCATAATGAATTTTCTATTTTTAATGTACATCTTCTGGCATTTTGAAAAAATATATTCCTAACTTTTGTGTTATTTTCAAAGTATTATTTTTATTTAAGTTGAAGTATAGTTGATTTACAATATTATGGTAGCTTCAGGTGTACATCAAACTGATTCAGTTATATGTGTATATACACATAGACACACACACATACATATATATATATATATATATATATATATATATATATCTCCTTTCTCAGACTCTTTTCCCATATAGCTTATTACAGAGTATGGGGTAGAGTTCCCTGTATTATACAGTAGGTCCCTGTGATGATCTATATTATATATAGTAGTGTCTATATATTAATTCCAACATCCTACTTTTTCTCTCCCACTGTGGTAACCATGTTTGCTTTCTATGTCTATAAATCTGTTTCAAAAGTAAGTTCATGTGTATCATTTTTTAAAGATTCCACATAAAAGTGATATATTTGTCTTTCTCTTACTTCACTTACTATAATAATCTTTAGGTTGATCCATGTTGCTGCACATGGCATCATTTCATTTTTTATGGCTGAGTAATATTCCATTGTATATATATATATATACCACATTGGATGTCATTCTTGCTTCTTTCTTCTCCCTTGTCCATTCAATCACCAGTCCTAACAGTTCTGCTTCCAAAGTATTGCTTGAAGTTGTTCTCTTCTGTTCCAGCTTGGACCAGGACACTGAATTTCTTCCCTGTCTCTTGCCCTACTCCCCTCAAATACTTTCTCTATTCTTCAGCTGGAGCAACTGTTCAAGCTTTATTTGGAACTCATACAGAGATATAACTCTATCTTACTACTCATTACTGCCACCACTGAAAATATTCTTTCATTCATTCTCAGCTGGTCATTGTAGCATCTCTCTCATACTTTTGCATATGCTAGTCCCCCAACCTAGGACACTGTTCCTTCCATTCCTGCCTCCTCACTGTGTTACACCTTTCCACCCTTAGCTGGTCATTTCCTTCTTATGTGCACATCCCCTCTCCCTTCTAGGTTGTTTCTTTCTCTTCTTCCTCACCTTGCCCTCTTGTTCACCATAGCTTTCTTAGTTCTCATCCGAGTGCTTGGGCTCCTCCTCTTATCCTTTTAACTTTCCTGCTGTCTGTGACTCTGAGCCTGGTTCCTCTTTCACTGTTTCACTAGACTCCCTTAAAGCCTGTTACTCATACCCCTGTATGTCCAGTTGTGAAGACTGTCTAACTGTGTTCCTACACCTGCCTTTAGTAGGAGGCTTGGAAAGAAGTGGGGACTTCTGGCCAGAAAGTCCTCGGAAATGGGGCAGAGCCACTGGACCTCCCTTCCTAATAGCTGGACCACAGTTCTGGGATTACCTTTGAGAGAGATGCCCTTTGTCCTTCCTGATCCAAGATATGCCAAAAGCTTGGTTTCAGCATCAGTCTCCATATATATTTTTAGGCTGGGTGGTGAATGAAACAGGTTCAATATTGTCTTCACTAATAGAACAATGTAGGGTGGACCCCTGGCGTCCAGAATGAGTTACTGCATGCCCAAGGATTTGCGGTCTCTCAAAATTTTATTTGTAGTTTAAGCAATGAGGAGAAAGTAAATGTAGAGGTTTGGGTATTTGACAATATTCTTAAGTCATTTTCCTGAGCATGTAATTTAGGAGGCGGGCCATGAGAAAACCAAATCCCTTGCAATCACTCTTTCTCTACTCAGGATTTCTCAGCCACAGGACTATTAACCATGGGGCTGGGTAGTTCTTTGTTGTGGGGCTGTCCTGTCCAACATAGGCTATTTAGTAGCATTCCTGGCCTCTATACACTGGATGCCAACAGGACACCCTTCCGCACTCCAGCTGTGATGATCAAAATTGTCTTCAGATATTGTCTGATGTCACCAGTAGAGGCAAAATCGCCCTCTGTTGAGAACCGTGGATGACTCTAATCTCCCATTCCCTGAAGAGCTATGAAATGCAAGTCATTGTAAACCCCAACATCTGACCATGACAGGAAATTGAACCAGGTGCACCATCATCACCTTGATGTCTTCTGGCTGGGTGTTAAAAATTAACCAGCTTTCTCTCCCTTTTTCTTGCCTCTCTCTTTTCTGCTAAAATACAGGCTGACCACACTAGCTTTGGACAGTGCAAAAGGCAGTTCTGGAATCTGATCAGGGGCATGGTTGCACAACTATGATGTGGTTGAGGAGTAAGACCTTCTGTAATGTTTTTCTTCATGACTGATGAAAGACACCTATTCTCAGGTGTGATGTATTGCATTGCAGCATCATATGGAACATATTTAGTTCAGTTCTTCATGACTGATGAAAGACACCTGTTCTCAGGTGTGATGTATTGCATTGCAGCATCATATGGAACATATTTAGTTCAGTTCAGTTCAGTTACTCAGTTGTGTCTGACTCTTTGCGTCCCCATGGACTTTAGCATGCCAGGCTTCCCTGTCCATCACCAACTCCTAGACTTTACTCAAACTCATGTGCATGAGTCGATGATGCCATCCAACCATCTCGTCCTCTGTAGTCCCCTTCTCCTCCAGCCTTCAATCTTTCCCAGCATCAGGGTCTTTTCCAGTGAGTAGTTCTTTGCATCAGGTGGCCAAAGTATTGGAGTTTCAGCTTCAGCATCAGTCTTTCCAATGAATATTCAGGACTGATTTCCTTTAGGATAGATTGGTTGGATCTCCTTGCAGTCCAAGGGACTCTCAAGAATCTTCTCCAACACCACAGTTCAAAAGCATCAATTCTTCAGCACTCAGCTTTCTTTATGGTCCAACTCTCACATCCATACATGACCACTGGGAAAAACCATAGCTTTGACTAGATGGACCTTTGTTGTCAAAGTAATGTCTCTGCTTTTTAATATGCTGTCTATGTTGGTCATAGCTTTTCTTCCAAGGAGCAAGCGTCTTTTAATTTCATGGCCGCAGTCGCCATCTACAGTGATTTTGGAGGCCCCCAAAATAAAAGATCAATGCAAAGAAATACAGGAAAATAATAGAATGGGAAAGACTAGAGATCTCTTCAAGAAAATTAGAGATATTAAGGGAACATTTCATGCAAAGATAGGCTCAATACAGGACAGAAATGGCGTGGACCTAACAGAAGCAGAAGAGATTAAGAGGAGGTGGCAAGAATACACAGAAAAACTATACAAAAAAAGTCTTCATGACCCAGATAATCACGATGGTGTGATCACTCACCTAGAGCCAGACATCCTGGAATGTGAAGTCAAGTGGGCCTTAGGAAGCATCACTATGAACAAAGCTAGTGGAGGTGATGGAATTCCAGTTGAGCTATTTCAAATCCTGAAAGATGATGCTGTGAAAGTGTTGCACTCAATATGCCAGCAAATTTGGAAAACTCAGCAGTGGCCACAGGACTAGAAAAGGTCAGTTTTCATTACAATCCCAAAGAAAGGCGATCCCAAAGAACGTTCAAACTACTGGACAATTGCATACATCTCACACACTAGTCAAGTAATGCTCAAAATTCTCCAAGCCAGGCTTCAGTGGTACATGAATCATGAACTTCCAGATGTTCAAGCTGGATTTAGAAAAGGCAGAGAAACCAGAGATCAAAGTGCCAGCATCCATTGGATCATCAAGAAAGCAAGAGTTCCAGAAAAACATCTACTTCTGCTTTATTGACTATGCCAAAGCCTTTGACTGTGTGGATCACAACAAACTGTTGAAAATTCTTAAATAGTTGGGAATACCAGACCACCTTACCTGCCTCCTGAGAAATCTTTATGCTGGTCAAGAAGCAACAATTAGAACTGGACATGGAACAGCAGACTGGTTCCAGATAGGTAAAGGAGTACGTCAAGGCTGTATATTGTCACCCTGCTTATTTAACTTATATGCAGAGTATATCATGCAAAATGCCAGACTGAATGAAGCACAAGCTAGAATCAAGGTTGCTGGGAGAAATATCAATAAACTCAGATATGCAGAATACCCTTATGGCAGAAAGTGAAGAAGAACTAAAGAGCCTCTTGATGAAATTGAAAGAGGAGAGTGAAAAAGTTGGTTTAAAACTCAACATTCAGAAAACTAAGATCATGGCATCCAGTCCCATCACTTCATGGCAAATAGATGGGGAAAACAATGGAACATATTTAAGTTCATGGGAAAAACAAAGGTTGTCTTGTTATTCTGTTTTCAGGTTAATTGAGATATGATGAACATATAACAATGTTTAAGGTGTACAATGTAAAAACCACGGTTAGATGCCACAAAGTAGATGGCACAGCATTAACCGTATGTGTGCTATCAGGCCTGGGGCCTCTTCCATCTTTGTCAAGGAAAGTGCTAACCCTCTCACCAAACACTGTCACACTTTGCCTTTTCATTGCTTGACCATTCTTTATGCCACATTCACACCTAATATTTGTGAAATTCAGGGTAAGAATGAGTTGACGCCCAGTATCATATTTAAAAGTTACTTATCTAAAAAATAAATAAGTTACTTAACTGATAAATTTAAATAAAATGTTTTACCTTTCTACTTGACAGTATGCCTTGATCACACCCTGGAAGGCCAGGCTCAGTTTTAGACTTCTTGGTTCCGCATCAGGATAAGGTCGTGTGTGGAGAGCTGGCTCTTCATCTGCAGCCGCCCCCTCCTTCTCTTCCTATGCTTGACCTTGCTGCATGCCACGAGGACCCTCTGGGTCTGCTTGTGGGCACCCCAGGCAGAATGTTCCAGGTACACAGGTCATGGGCTAGAGAGTAAATACAGACTTCAGGTGGGCCTGCTCACAAGAGGTTCCTTGCCCTGACAGAAGGGGCACAGTTGAAGAGGACCAGAGTTGGGCCATCTAAAGTATGGGACAGTGTACAGAGGGTTCTTTCCAAAAGTCTCCTTGTTCTGTTCCTCACCCGCCCTTTCCTGAAGTCACTTTTTCAACTGAGACAGGGTATTGAAAAGTGAGTGTATTGATACTAATTTTAGAGGAAACTTCAATGAAAAATGAGTTTTGTTATCTATCGTCTGTTTATCTCAGTTCACTTTAGTTCAGTCGCTTAGTCATGTCCGACTCTTGCAACCCCATGAACCGCAGCATGCCAGGCCTCCCTGTCCATCACCAACTCCCGGAGTCCACCCAAACCCATGTCCATCGAGTTGGTGATGCCATCCAACCATCTCATCCTCTGTTATCCCCTTCTCCTCCTGCCTTCAATCTTTCCCAGCATCAGGGTCTTTTCAAATGAGTCAGCTCTTCGCATCAGGTGGCCAAAGTATTGGAGTTTCAGCGTCAACATCAGTCCTTCCAATGAACACCCAGGACTGATCTCCTTTAAGATGGACTGGTTGGATCTCCTTGCAGTCCAAGGGACTCTCAAGAGTCTTCTCCAACACCACAATTCAAAAGCATCAGTTCTTCAGTGTTCAGCTTTCTTTATAGTCCAGCTCTCACATCCATACACGACCACTGGAAAAACCATAGCCTTGACTAGACGGACCTTTGTTGACAAAGTAATGTCTCTGCTTTTTAATATGCTGTCTAGGTTGGTCATAATTTTCCTTCCAAGGAGTAAGTGTCTTTTAATTTCATGGCTGTATTCACCATCTTCAGTGATTTGGGAGCCCAGAAAAATAAAGTCTGACACTGTTTCCACTGTTTCCCCATCTATTTACCATGAAGTGATGGGACTGGATGCCATGATCTTAGTTTTCTGAATGTTGAGCTTTAAGCCAACTTTTTCACTCTCCTCTTTCACTTTCATCAAGAGGCTCTTTAGTTCTTCTTCACTTTCTGCCATGAGGGTGGTGTCATCTGCATATCTGAGGTTATTGATATTTCTCCTGGCAATCTTGATTCCAGCTTGTGCTTCCTCCAGCCCAGCGTTTCACATGATGTACTCTGCATATAAGTTAAATAAGCAGGGTGACAATATACAGCCTTTATGTACTTCTTTTCCTCTTTGGAACCAGTCTGTTCCATGTCCAGTTCTAACTGTCGCTTCCTGACCTGCATACAGGTTTCTCAAGAGGCAGGTCAGGTGGTCTGGTATTCCCATCTCTTGAAGAATTTTCCACAGTTTATTGTGATCCACACAGTCAAAGGCTTTGGCATAGTCAATAAAGCAGAAGTAAATGTTTTTCTGGAACTCTCTTGCTTTTTTGATGATCCAGTAGATGTTGGCACTTTGATCTCTGGTTCCTCTGCCTTTTCTAAATCCAGGTTGAACATCTGCAAGTTCACGGTTCATGTATTGCTGAAGCCAAACATGGAGAATTTTGAGCATTACTTTACTAGCGTGTGAGATGAGTACAATTGTTTGAGCATTTGTGCAGTAGTTTGAGCACTTTTTGGCATTGCCTTGGGATTGGAATGAAAACTGACCTTTTCCAGTCCTGTGGCCCCTGCTGAGTTTTCCAAATTTGCTGACATATTGATGACAGCACTTTCACAGCATCATCTTTCAGGATTTGAAATAGCTCAACTGGAATTCCATCACCTCCACTAGCTTTGTTCATAGTGATGCTTCCTAAGGCCCACTTGACTTCACATTCCAGAATGTCTGGCTCTAGGTGAGTGATCACACCATCGTGATTATCTGGGTCATGAAGATCTTTTTTGTACAGTTCTTCTGTCTATTCTTGCCACCTCTTCTTAGTATCTTCTGCTTCTGTTAGGTCCATACCATTTCTGTTCTGTATTGAGCCCATCTTTGCATGAAATGTTCCCTTGGTATCTTTAATTTTCTTGAAGAGATCTCTAGTCTTTTCCATTCTATTGTTTTCCTCTATTTCTTTGCATTGATTGCTGAGGCAGGCTTTCTTATCTCTCCTTGCTATTCTTTGGAACTCTGCATTCAAATGGGAATATCTTTCCTTTTCTCCTTTGCTTTTTGCTTTTCTTCTTTTCACAGCTATTTGTAAGGCCTCCTCAGACAGCCATTTTGCTTTTTTGCATTTCTTTTCCATGGGGATGGTCTTGATACCTGTCTCCTGTACAGTGTCATGAACCTCCATCCATAGTTCATCAGACACTCTGTCTATTAGATCTAGTCCCTTAAATCTATTTCTTACATCCACTGTATAGTCATGAGGGATTTGATTTAGGTCATACCTGAATGGTCTAGTGGTTTTCCCTACTGCCTTCAATTTAAGTCTGAATTTGGCAATAAGGAGTTCATGATCTGAGCCACAGTCAGCTCCTGGTCTTGTTTTTGCTGAATGTATAGAGCTTCTCCGTCTTTGGCTGCAAAGAATATAATTAATCTGATTTCACTGTCAACCATCTGGTGATGTCCCTGTGTAGAGTCTTCTCTTGTGTTGTTGGAAGAGGGTGTTTGCTATGACCAGTGCGTTCTCTTGGCAGAACTCTATTAGCCTTTGCCCTGCTTCATTCTGTACTCAAAGGTCAAATTTGCCTGTTACTTCAGGTGTTTCTTGACTTCCTACTTTTGCATTCCAGTCTCCTATGTTGGCACCTCTTCTTAGTATCTTCTAAGGCATTAAGGGCATCTATTTTGGGTGTTAGTTCTAGAAGGTCTTGTAGGTCTTCTGAACCATTCAACTTCAGTTTCTTTAGCGTTACTGGTTGGGGCATAGACTTGGATTACCGTGATATTGAATGGTTTGCCTTGGAAATGAACAGAGATCATTCTGTTGTTTTTGAGATTGCATCCAAGTACTGCATTTCAGACTCTCTTGTTGACTGATGGCTACTCCATTTCTTCTAAGGAATTCCTGCCCACAGTAGTAAATATAATGGTCATCTGAGTTAAATTCACCCATTCCAGTCCATCTTAGTTCACTGATTCCTAGAATGTCGATGTTCACTCTTGCCATCTCCTGTTTGACCACTTCTAATTTGCCTTGATTCATGGACCTAATATTCCACGTTCCTATGCAATATTTCTCTTTACAGCATCAAACCTTGCTTCTATCACCAGTGACATCCACAACTGGGTATTGCTTTTGCTTTGGCTCCATCCCTTCATTCTTTCTGGAGTTATTTCTCCACTGATCTCCAGTAGCATATTGGGCACCTACTGACCTGGGGAGTTCCTCTTTAAGTATCCTGTCATTTTGCCTTTTCATACTGTTCATGGGGTTCTCAAGGCAAGAATACTGAAGTGGTTTGCCATTCCCTTGTCCAGTGGACCACATTCTGTCAGAACTCTCCACCATGACCCATCTGTCTTGAGTGGCCCCACACGGCTTGGATAAGTTTCATTGAGTTAGACAAGGCTGTGGTCCATGTGATCAGATTGGCTAGTTGTCTGTTATTGTGGTTTCAGTCTGTCTGCCCTCTGATGCCCTCTCTCAGTGCTACTGTCTTACTTGGGTTTCTCTTACCTTGGATGTAGGGTATCTCTTCACGGCAGCTCCAGCAAAACGCAGCTGCTGCTCCTTACCTTGGATGTGGGGTAGCTCCTCTTGGCCACACTCCTGCACCATCACAGCCACTGTGCTATTTGTCTACCATCTATCTATTTTGGGCTTCCTACATGGCTCGTTAGTCAAGAATCTGCCTGCCAATGCAGGAGATGCAGGGGACGCAGATTCAATCTGGGTCAGGAAGATTCCCTGGTGGAAATGGCAACTTATATTCCAGAAAAGAATCATATATTCGTGCCTGGAAAATCCTATGGACAGAGGAGCCTGGCGGGCTACATACAGGCCATGGAGTTGCAAGAATCAGATATAACGTATAGAGACTAAACAACAATTCAGTAGTATTAAGCAATTCACCTTTTAAAACAGATCTCCAAAACTTTTTTCATCTTGAAAATCTGAAACTCTGTACCTATTAAACAACAAGTCTCCTTTTCTCTCCCCAGCCCCTGATATCAACCATTTTATTTTCTATGAATTTGACTAGATACCTCATGTAAGTGTAAAAATACAGTATTTACCCTTTTGTGAATTGCTTTTTCACTTAGCTTAATGTCTTCAAGTTTCATTCATGTTGTAGCCTGTGACAGGATTTCCTTTGCTGTGAAGTCTGAAAAATATTCCATCATATGCATGACATTCATGTTCATCATAGGTTCATCTTTCGAGAGAGATCTGGGTTGCATCCACCTTTTAGCTATTGCGAATAGCGCTACTATGAATATGGATGTGCAAATCTCTGTGAGACATTGCTTTTAATTCTTTTGGATATATATCCAGAAATGGGATTATCAGATCATGTGTCAGCTGCATTTTTAATTTCTTGAAGAAACTCCATAGTGATACACCATTTTATAATCTCACCAACAGTACCTGAGGGAGTTCTCCACATCCTTGCCCACCCTTGTTACTTTCTGTTTGTGATAGTAGCCACCCTAATAGGTGTGAGATTGCATTTCTCCAATAACTAGCAATGTTGGACATCTTTTCATATCTCTGTTGGCCATCTGTACATCATATTTGGGAGAAATGTCTGTTCAAGTTCTTTGCTGATTTTTAAATTTGGTTCTTTAATTTTTTATATCAACAGAGAATATCCACAATGATACCAAATGGCTATTCAAGTACTCTTCCCTTTGTCAACCACCTACCTGAAGTTGAATTTTATTTACCTGTTTCAGCCAAAATAACATATTACCATAGAATAAGTGAAAAAGTAGATATGAGAATCCAGTTGCCCTCTATTAAGTCAGATAATGAAGAGATTTGCAAACATGTAAAACAATGCTACTTTTCACATATATTTTTGGAAAATATTTTTCACCAAATAATAAAATGTTTATGCTAATATTTAATGACTTTACTATTATTAGTTTTAGGTCAGTAAATATTTTTAAGGGTTCTCAGTTTGCTTAAAAATAATTTTATTTTTGGCTGTGCTGGGTCTTCATCACTGTGTGCAGGCTTTCTCTAGTTGCAGCAAGTGGGGGCTACTCTCTAGTTGCAGCGCCAGGCTTCTCATTGCAGTGGCTTCGCCTGTGGTGGTGGAAAAGGAAAGGGCAACCACTCCAGTATTCTTGCCTAGGAAATCCCATGGACGGAGGAGCCTGGTAGGCTACAGTCCATGGGGTCGCAAAGAGTCGGACACGACTGAGCGACTTCACCTCACTTCACGTCTCTTGTTGTGGAGAACAGGCTCTAGGGCTCAATAGTTGCGGCTTGTTTGTGCCAGAGCACAGGTGCACGCATGGGCTTAGTTGCTCCAGGGCATGTGGTATCTTCCCCGATCAAGGGTGGAACCCATGTCTTCTGCATTGGTAGGTGGATTCTTTACCACTGGGCTATCAGGGAAGCCCTAAGTGTTCTCACTTTTAATCTCTAAAACAGAAAATAATGATAGATATAATCAGTATTTTTTAAAAAGTTCATTTATCCTCAGTAATTTTTAAGAGTATAAAGGATTTGAGAAATCAAAAAGTTTGATATATACTGTGCTAGAAATGTTGAAGAACTGAAAGCAGTTCAAGTAGCCCAAGATTGGTTCAGAAGAAGACACTTTCTTAGATAAAATAGAAAACAATATGGATCACTAAGAATTTTAATAAATTCTTTCTAGATGGTGATGGAAAGTGGGGATTGGCTGGTTGGTGGTGACCTTCAGGTGCTGGAAAGAATACAGTGGAATGATGGGTTGGACCAATACCGCTTGACACCTCTGGAGCTCAAACAGAAGTGTAAAGAAATGGATGCTGGTATGTAGGCTGACTCTCCTGCATTTGTTAATACTCCTAACCAACCTCTACTTACAGAATTAAGGATATCAGGAAACAGCATGTTTATAGGTTTGAAAAGTTGAAAACCTTCATCATCTATTGATATGGATATCATAAAGCTTAAAGCTTCCAATCATAAAGACATGGAAAGCTTATAAAGTTGAACTACTAAAATATTATGCAGCTATTAAAAAAAAATACACACTGACAAAGATACCCAAAGTATATTTGTTAAGTGAAAAAGCAAATTTCAGAACAGTATGTATAGAATAATCTTGGAAAACAAAGTAAAATGGGATAATTGCTTTTAAAATCCAAACCTACTTCTGTGTGTAGAAGTGGAAACATCTGGCAACATGTGACCCAACCTGCCGATGACAGCAACTACCTCCAGGGATAAAGTGGGGCCAAGGGGGAGGGAAGATTTTCACTTTACGTATTTTGAAAAAGAGAGAAAAACGTAATGATAGGATGATGGATGATTTTAATATTCTATTTTGGGTTTTTTTGTATTTCCTAAGTTTTGTATAATGGATGTACATTAATCCATTTCATAGCCAAAAAGAAAAATTAAGCCTCCCAGGACTTCACTGCTACATTTTGGAGATTTCCATAAAGTGAAGGAGTGTTTTTATATCTTTAAGTTGTTAAGATTTTGCTGATTCCAGAAAACATTCCTCACCAATATTCACACCCCAGGGAAATGAGGCTGGAGCAGGGCACAAGGGGACGGATCAATACCAGCCCCTGCCTGAGTTGTGGTTTGTAAGAAAGGTCTTGGCAACTAATGTGTTCATTTCTGAGTCAGGCTCTCTGTTTAGGGCTTCCTGTGTCCTATCCCTGTCTAAAAAGTCGGTAGTGGTTGGTACCTTTGGAGTAACACCCCTAAAGATCCAGGCGCTTCTCCAGCTGGTTCTTAAAAGCAAGTGGATATACTCAAATTCGTTCTTTTTTTATGGCTGAGTAATATTCCATTATATATAGGTACCACATCTTCTTTATCCATTCATGAGTCAGTGGACATGTAGGTTGCTTCCATGTCCTGGCTGTTGTAAACAGTGCTGCTATGAAAATTGGGGAACATGTGTCTTTTTTGATTATGATTTTTCTCAGGATATATGCCAAGCAGTGGAATTGCTGGGTCATATATGGATTTATTCCTAGTTTTTTTTAAGGAATCTCCATACCATTCTCCATAATGGCTCTATCAGTTTACATTCCCACCAACAGTGTAGCAGGGTTCCCTTTCCCCCACACCCTCTCCAGGGTTTCAGTCAGCTCTAGTGAGGTGGATGAACCTAGAGCCTGCTATACAGAGTGAAGTCAGAAAAACAAATATAGTACATTAATGCATGTATATGGAATCTAGAAAAATAGTATCAATGAACCTATTTGCAGGAAAGGAATGGGTGGATATGTGGGTGTAGAGAACGAACTTGTGGACACAGTAGAGGAAGTAGAGGGATAAATGGAGAAGGTAGCATCACATATATACACGATCGGGTGTAAGATGGATATCTGGTGAGAAGTGGTTGTGTAGGACAAGGAGCCCAGTCTGGCACTCTGTGATGGACCTGGAGGGATTGGGTGGGGGGTGGTGGAGGGGGCGAATGTATAATTATGACTGATTTTATTGTTGTTTGGCAGAAACCAACACAACATTGTAAAAAAATTTTTTTAATTTAAATAAAAAAATGGAAGAAAAAGCAAGTGGATATAACAAGTGCACTGAATAAACACAGCTGCGTCCTTTTCTGTTCTTGAAGGTATTGCATGTCTTTGATCTTGGTGTTCTGCTTTCATTTCCCAGATGCAGTGTTTGCATTTCAGTTGCGCAATCCTGTCCACAATGGCCATGCTCTGTTGATGCAGGACACCCGCCGCCGGCTCCTGGAGAGAGGCTACAAGCACCCGGTCCTGCTGCTCCACCCCCTGGGTGGCTGGACCAAGGATGATGACGTGCCCCTGGACTGGCGGATGAAACAACATGCAGCTGTGCTCGAAGAAGAGGTTCTTGATCCCAAGTCAACCATTGTTGCCATCTTCCCATCTCCCATGTTATATGCTGGCCCCACAGAGGTGAGCAGTTCCCTGAGCTGGGCTCTGGGACTCACAAGTGCAGGGTCAAGTCTCAGAAAAGCAAGAGCACTTCTGGGATTCTTCTTTATGAGCAGATTCTGACATCTTTTGGTCTCTTTTCTTTATCTGATCTGATTGTTTCCATATAGAACTTGTGGGGCTTCCCTTATGGCTCAGAGTCTGCCTGCAAAGCAAGAGACCCATGTTCCTGGGTCAGGAAGATCCCCTGGAGAAGGGAATGGCAACCCACTCCAGTATTCTTGCCTGGAGAATTCCATGGACAGAGGAGTCTTGGTGGGTTACAGTCCATGGGGTTGCAAAGAGTCGGACACGACTGAGCCACTAACACTTTTCACTTTTCATCTGTGAAAATACGAGCAACATCAAATCAAACCTATCATACACTGCCTTTGAGACTTTGAAAGTTGGTATGTGAATGAGGGGGATAATACAGCTTACCTGGGTTACAGGGCAAGATGTATCTAGCCTAATATTTCAGCAGTTACCACTTACTCCTAAGTGATTCACCATGCTCAGTGAGCCACATTAGAAGGGAGACGGTATCTTTAAAAGCTTAATGTCTCCCTTTCACCGTAACACATTGGGCCTGTCAAACAGTCCTTCTTTGTTGCACAGCACCACCAGTGTAGTGGATATGAACAAGTTTGCGGTAAGAATGATGAACTGAAAAGGTCATAACACTTTGGAATGCTCCAAGGTGAGTTTAACGAAATATCTTCAACCAGATCAAATTTCCAGGCCCCTAGCTCTCTTCCCTGTCTGCTCTGAGCTCGAAAGAGAACTTGTTTTGAAATCCCAATGCTGTGTTGAAATGGAATCAATGTCTGCATATGAAGTTTAATTAGCTCATTACTGGCAGTCACATGGAATTCCATGGTAAGCGATTGGAGTTTGTTCCCTTAAACTGTGATTTATTTTGAATAGGAAGGAACTGAAAAGTAAAATTCACATAGTTCTGTGGAATAGTAAGATCTGAGTGTTTGTCATCTGTTAGTCTGGAGAGATTATGAAAATATAACCCCAGGTTCTAAGAGGGAAGATTCTTATCTTTAAAGCTCCTATGTTAATTGCTCAGTCATGTCTGACCCTTTGTGACCCCATGGACTGTATGTAGCCTGTCAGGCTCCAGTTTCCATGGAATACTCTAGGCAAGAATACTGGAGTGGGTTGCCATTTCCTTTTCCAAAAACTCCTATATTCTTCCCAGTAGGACAATACAGATGAGATAAGAGCAGTCTTGGACACCTCACTGACTTTCTTGCAATTATTAGTTGACCCACATTGCTGAATTACTTTTGAAGCAGAATAAAGGGATGTCTCCATAAACCTGGGCCCAAAGGACTGGCCAGTGATGATCCGCATGTCCTTGATGTGATATTTCCTAGGTCCAGTGGCACTGCAGGGCCCGGATGGTTGCAGGGGCCAATTTCTACATTGTGGGCCGGGACCCTGCAGGAATGCCCCATCCTGAGACCAAGAAAGACCTGTATGAACCCACTCATGGGGGCAAGGTCTTGACCATGGCCCCTGGCCTCACCTCTGTGGAAATCATTCCATTCCGAGTGGCTGCCTACAACAAGGCCAAGAAAGCCATGGACTTCTATGATCCAGAAAGGTAGGTTTTCTGAGGAAAATTCTTTTTTTTAACTTTAAAATGCCTTTATTTTCTAAAATCTTTGTATCATGAGGTAATAAAGGAAAATTCTTTAATCAACATTTGTACAGCTGGAATGATGAGAGAAAATTCTGGGAAAGCTCCTGGCTGGACTGACAGTCCCTTGTAAGCTCAGACCTGGTCTTGCACATTGGGTGTGCTCCAGTGTTGTAGCACAGCCCCATTTGTGGTAGACGGTCCTTAAGTATTTCCTTCCCAACACACATTCCTTGGGCACGCTTTGAGTGCCTGGCACATTACATGGAAGGGTTGTATACACGGGAAAAGATTTCATGTGTTAATAGAGCACTCAACCATGCTCAGAGCTCACCAAGTAGTCAGAGCTATAGATGACATGCCCCATGAACTGAGGTGCAGTGAGCGCCGACTGCACAGCTGCTCTGATTTCCAGGTCTTCTGCAAGTTCCTTTACTGAAGATTTACTGAACCGCTTAACTTAGAAAGATGCAGCATTTTACAGAAAGAAAAAAATATAGTCTCAGAACTCATAACGTCCTCCTGCGGTCTTTGAGGTAGATGTTATTTACCTATGCTGAGTTCTTTGTTGCTACCCTGTGACAGGCACAACGAGTTTGACTTCATCTCAGGAACTCGTATGAGGAAGCTGGCCCAGGAAGGCGAAAATCCCCCAGATGGCTTCATGGCCCCCAAAGCTTGGAAAATCCTGACAGATTATTATGCGTCCCTGGAGAAGAACAACTAAATGCCCTTCAGAGCCAGTTTCTTTTTGAATTGCTCTTTGATTTCTTTTTGTGTTTTTGTGATTAGATACTTTTCAATTGCTTCTCAATGATTGATTTCATTTAGTTTATATATATACTGTATATATACCACACACAGTATGTGTGGTATATATACAGTATATATAGTAAAACTGAAGACCAAACTTTAGCAGGTAAAAGAAATATTGTTATCATTTCAGAATGAAATTACTTTTCTACTGCATCTGACCAGTAGCTCCTAGATTTCTTAAAGCTTTGACCATGTGTCTCCTTTACTTGCCAAAAAGTAAAGCATATTTTCAGCTGAAGTCTTGCCGACTTGCACTCTCCCATGTCATATACCAGTAGAAGAAATCAGATGGGCAGCTTCCTATACAGCTGTCAATGAAAAAAAGAAAAAAGAAAATCTCACCCTAAATGAGGGGTTGCTCACGTCAAGATTCTCCTTTGTTTCCCTCATGCCCGAATCCAGCCTTAATGCTGAGTCTCTTCTGTGATGATGTATGACCCGACTGGAGAAACCCAATGAGTGAAAATGTGAAGTTAATCTCAGAGAGATATGCAATCTAGTTCTGCCACGAAAACTATATTTGTCTAATACGAGAAGTCTTTCTTCTGTGAATAAGAGAACTCCAGCTAAACAGTGACTTTTAATTAAATGGTGACTTTTAATTAAATAACATACAGGGCTTTGATGAAACGATTTGCACTCAGGCCTCAAACAATCTGGCAATGTTGTGGAGACTTTTCTCCTCTTTGCTGTGGTCATTGTGTTCTATGGAGATGCTGGGCCTATTAACTGCAGTGGCATCGGCTGTGACCAGATACGATTCAGACCCATAAGACTATTGAGCTGCTGGAACCGGACAAAAACATAGGGAAAGCCCAACCTTTTCATCTTACAGGTGACCAGACTAAGACAATGCACAAACACAGGCTTGCTGAGAGCACTGTAACTGAACTGCCAAGTTGGCATTTTGGAAGTGCTGGCGGCACTGAAGGAGCACCCAGCTCTCCTGACTCAGGCGAATACTGTCTACACTGTACAACACAGGGGCTGGGTCTGGTTCCTGTCAACTGCTCAACAAAACTCCTTAAGAGGGCACTTAACCAAGAAGTCTTCTTGGATGCTGAAAGGTCCAGAGTTTTTAAAACCCAGCTGATTTTATTACAGTTGGGGGGAAAAAAAAAACTTTTCTAAAGACTCAGCATGCTGTTCAGAGACATCCAACCTCTGATGGCTTTACTCTCTGGGAGGCAATCTGGCCCCTTACGCCTAATTCCTTGTTGCTTAGGTATATATGAAGAAATAGTACCTTTTGTACATAGGTCTCTCTGGAAGAGACTCTGGAAAGAGAAAACTGTGATTTTTTCATATTTTTTTTTTTTAAAGAAAATGCTAATCCAAGCTAATGAAACTTCTTTAGAGAAATAAATCACAATGGCCACAGCAAAGTATGACTGTCTTTAATAGTATTATAGTGCCTATATTGTAATCAGAGGTCCTACTGCCTTTTTAAAAACAGCATATTTATTGAAAACATGAGACAATGTAGTGCCTTAATCAATATATTTTGTGAGTTTTTAATATATTTAAAACTGCTCTTCTGCTTGAGTAGTGCTTAGTGCAAATGACTATTTCTATGTACAACTGATGCTTATTCTTAATAAATTTCCAAGATAAAGGCTGTCTTTCCTGCCTATCTTTTCAAGGATTGGTTGATATGTGTTGGTTGAAGCCCCTGTGAATTGGTTTAATTGGAGAGAAACAGCAGCTCTTTCAGACCATAATTAAGAGGCTGTTTATCTCTGTTTGTGTCATTTTTAAACTGTGCTCTCAACGTGAAGGCACAGGATCTCAGCCAACACTGCAGTTCCTCAGGGACCTCACCCTGGGATTTCAATGCAGCGGGATCTGGTGACCTTTTAGTTTTCCTTAATTTGTTCCCTTTTCTTCAAAGTGCCTCCAATGAGCTTAAGCAGTTCCAGCGGGGTCAGAAGTAGCAATGCTTTTCCACAGCACCCACTGCCCCACTCACCTCAGCAGTTGCAGCTGGTGTATGCAGAAAGCTTAGCTGTTTCCACCCCGACGTTCAGTGGCCTTGATACAGGCCTGCAGATTTGGGGTTCTTTCCCTCCTAGAGTCCCTTTGTCTCTTCTGTCTCAAAGGTTTCATGCAAATTTTTGTTCCTGAACTCACTCTAAAAAAAAACTGGGAAAATAGCCAAATCAAACGTGCCTTTGTTACCACTTCCTCTTTCTCTCCAGATCTTTACTTGCTGGCTGCTGGACAAAGTAGAGCAGGGAATGTGTAAGTAGATAACGGTAGATAACGACAGAAGTGGTGTTGAGGGAGGAGGTCAGGCTGTACAGGGCTGTGTGGAAGGCACACGTGAATCACTCATTTGCTTGGATCGTGGTGGACTTACACCAATCAGCATTTACATCAAGCCTACAAGATTCCTTTCCAACCCATCTTTCTTGTAAGAAGAAACACATCTTAGTGATTTGAGAACAGTAAGTTCACTTTTGTTTTTTCCTCATCTTCTTCCTATTACCTTTTAGGTCTAGTATAGATCTTCAACATACTTTCCTAATAGGAAGGTAATCAGGAAATCAGGTGAGCGTAAGACCAATCAATTGCTTTTATGTTTGATGGAACACAGTGCAGCCTTTGTCTTTGAGATTCTGAATGATAGAGGTTTCTATTATATATGCATACTCCCATTACCAATAATGCATAAATCATCAAGAATTAACTATAGATTGCTGAAAAAGTAAACCACTAATTTTTCCTTCCCCATGGCATGCATTTAATTCTTTGGTCAATATTAACTATTATTGGGCCATTCATTATACATACTTACCAATGATTAAAGTGACATACATAAGCAATTCACTCCAAAGGTGCTTATTTTTTTTTTTTGCTTACATTTTAATTTTATTGAAATTATTACTAAAATAAATGGGCCACTGTCTAGAGTTTGGACATTTTAATTTGATAAAGAAAACCCAGACAAAATAAATACTTTTTTTAATGGAGCTAGGAAAGAGTGATAATGTAAAGAAGTCTTGACAAACTGAGAAACGAATCTTTTACAGGTGAGTCTTCTATTAAATGGTTTTTCGATGCCTTATCTTTTGCTACTCCTGTATTCACCCCTCCCTGCCAAGCTATTACCATATCCATAGATTTACTAATTTTGATTAACTGTAGGGAAGACCAGTTTCAATTAGAAATCTAAATTACAGAATGTTTTTAAAAAATAATACAATTTTATTACCTTCAAATATATAAGCCACAAATGGGCACAGCTTTTTAAATGTCACAACATATATTTGTAATTGCTGGCATCAGTAATACAAACTTTATTTGGTAAAGTTCTTCCATATGGTTGGCTTGTTTCAGAAACTCAAACCTGCTCTGCACTTATTTTACTAAATAACATTTGTGAAAGTTCTTATATACCATAAAACATATTATACACATTTATGGGAGGTAAAGAAAAACCTTGATTTATTGCATAAGCATGCTTTCCATAAATAGTTCAAAGGTACAGTTCAGATCACCACAGGTTGAAATAATAATGGCCTGTGTGTCTGTGCTCAGTCACTTCTCTCTGCAGCCCATGGATTGTGGATCTCTAGGCTCCTCTGTCCATGGAATTTTCCAGGCAAGAATACTGGAGTGGATGACCCAGGGATTGAACCTGGGTTTCCTGCATTGCAGGCAGATTCTTTACCAACTGAGCCACCAGGGAAGCCCCAACAATGGCCTATTTTCATGTAAACAACTCCAATGCTGATCTGGTCTTTGAAGCTAGTTAAAAGAATGGCCTCTATAAATATATTCCCTGAGAAGAACCTGCATTTATGGAAGATAATTCCATCGACTACTAAAGAGGTTGTACCCCACATCTTATACTCAAATTATATTAAAAGAAATTATATAAAGTACCACTCTTTGGATATTCAAAGTAAACAACCAAGGAAGAGCTTACAGCTTCAAAAGAGCCAAAGAAACACGTTTAATAAGCAGAAACACCAAATACATGGAAGTGTCTATGATTTGTCTACCTAATGCCATGTTTTATAATTTATATGTCTATTAAAACAAGTCTATTTATAAGGTTGACACCCGTCAGTAGCTAAGAGAGTCGCCAGTTTAAAGTTCCGATTATTAAGTCAGTATTGCTAAGGGACCAAAATGTCTATCAACATGGGCACTGGTGCATCAGTGTGCTGTTTAGTGAAAATCGGGATGGGAACTTACAGCACATCTATTTCAGCATCTCCATTATTGAACAGATAAGGAAATGGAGGCTCAGAAATGTGAGATGACTTCCCTAGGAACATGACAACCTACAGACTTCCTAGTTCCCAAAGTGTTTTCATATGATGCCTAAAACCACCACAGAAGGTATACATTATGATTTCTATTTACAGATAAGGGAACAGATGCCCACAAACATAGAGATTTTGCCCAAGGCTACACTATGCATGTGCTCTTCTCTAGCACACTCTCTCTGTTAATAAGAGTTTCACAACTGCGACTGGAAGCTATAAAGCTGCAAGTGAACTTTTCATGACTTATAATAAATATCTGCACAACTTCTTTTGCTAGAATGTAGAAGAATGCAAAAGACTTTCACTTCCATAGTAATAAAATCCACACAAAAGAAAAATAATACTTTTCTATGAAACTAGCAAAGAACAGGGGATGCAAAGTCTTCTTCATGAACTGACTTCCCGGGAGAAATAAGCCCTTCAGAGGGAGCAGAGCGCCTTAGTCCTTTTTTATACCAGAGTAGACTTCTGAGTCTGGATATACTGTTTGAAAGAGCAGGCCTGCCTTAGATGGGAGACTTTGCAGGCATGAGGAAAGTTCAGTCAACACTCAAGACAGTAGTGATTGAAATCAGGAAAAAACATTTTAAAACAAACTCCTAAGCCAGACAAGTCCCCTTCTCTGGATTGTATAGAGAAAATGGCAGAAGAGGGGTTGGAAGTCTTATACATTCTTCTGGTGACTGAATGCCAGAACCCTGTCAGAACTGAATACAAAGAACGCAAACATCTGAACTGGCAACCCCTCCCACCTCAAATATCACCAAGAACTCCCTGAGAAGGTAGGGGTTGGGCTAAGCCTGGTCTGCTCAGTCTTATTAAAGCTACAGCCCAGACTCACCCTGACTAGACTCTAAGAGAAACGGAATGATCAGTCCTTCAGGCTAACCGACCGTCAGAGGAATGGACTTGTACTTCCTGGAAATAAAACAAAAATCCATGTTATACTTGTCTCCACTGTTCTTTCTTTACACCTACTATCTTGAAAAAAATAAATTAACAAGTTAGAAAAACAATCATCTTGCTGAAGAGTTTGGCATGCCAAGTAGCAATCCATCCCTCATCAAGTGGTAAAACCTATGGGATTGCACCACGCAGTATCTGAAGGCCTGTCCACACAAACTCGGATGTGTGTTACTCGTATGTCCAGCATGCTCACCTGAGTCCTAACGATGCCACCCTTCACTTAGCAGTACAGGTCTTGTGTGACCAGCTGGTCATTTACCTTTTGTGTCTAGCCACATTCTTCACAATATTCCTTTCAATGAAACACCTCTCCTTTTGTAGTTGACCAGTAAATCCAGATACAGTTGACCCTTGAACAAAGTAGGGGATAGGAGTGCTAACACTCTCTATCTACAGTTCCCCTATATCCACCGTTCTAAACCTGCATTCAACCAAATGCAGGTAGCTTGTGTAATACTGTAGTTTTAACTGTTGAAAAAAATCTGAGGATAAATGGACCAATGCAATTCAAACCTGTGTCACTGAAGAGTCAACTCTATTTGTTCTCCAACCATTTAAGTCAAAGGAGTTCCTGAAAGGTCATTCTCTTAAAGCTCCAGGATTGCCAGGAGTGACTTTTTATCTGGGTTTGCACACTTCTAGGATTCTGAAACTTGTGTGGGGCAATTTAAACATTTGGAGTTCATTTAATCTAATAGAGGAATAAAAGCAACTTTCTTAAGAAATTCCTGTTTAAAAAAAACCTGGAGCTTTCAGAGTTCCTAACCTAAGTCTACTTTCTTAGCCTCTGCTGATCTTAAGAGGCTCCTCATATCCTTCAAATAAATCCTTTATCACTTAGGTCAGCTACAGCTGATTGCCTGCAACAGAACCCTAACTGGTACTTTTTATAAGACTGTGACTGTGGCCTAGTGGACAATGCTCATCTCCTCAGACATGTTTGCAAAGGACTTTGCTTACTGGATGATATTCTACCAACCCCTGTTTGAGTATCTTGGTCATTCTTAGAATTTCTGGAAGCTATCCTCAGGACAGTGAGGCATACGCCACTGTGTTCTATTCTCAGCTCCAAATCTTGCATGTCAGTAATTATTTCAATGTTTGGCTCTAGTTTTACCAAACTGTTATGATGTGCAAACCTGTATCCTGAATGCATTCCATACTAGCTCTAACATTCACTGAAACTGTATCCCAAAGGACACAAGCTTTTATCTAAAATTGTTCTCAAGCAGATTGATAACAGTAAATGTAGACAATCACAAAAATATACTCCCAGTTTAGTATTTTGGTAATGAGACCCTTATGCTGCGTTAGTATTAACAGTGTGTACACCAGTGTTAAGAAAGGGTGTTTTGCTTTTACTCACATGCTAAATGGTTTCTTTTAGGTTTGATCTTGTTTGCATTTGGCATCTGTGCTATGCAGGCATACCTAGGACTTTATTGTGGGTTTTGCTGCAGACCATTGCAATAAAGCAAAGCTCAATAAAGTCACACAAATTTTTTGGTCTCCTAGTGCATAAAAAAAGTTATGTTTACACCATACTGTAGTCTACTGAGTATATAATAGCATTATATCTAAAAAAGCAATGTACATACCTTTAAAAGTACTTTGTTGCTAAAAATTGCTAACCATCATCTGACAATGTGGGGTTGCCACAAATCTTCAATTTGTAAAACAAATAAAAGCACTATCTGTGAAGCACAACGAAACAATGCGTGTACTTTTATCTTCTTCTCAATACAAGAACCTACTGTATACCATAGGGAATTATATTCAAAATCTAATAATAATAAATAATGGAAAAGAATCTGAAAAAGATTTTATATACCTACATATACTTACATATATAAGATATGTATGTATATGTAAGTATATATATATTTATATATATATATATAAAATCATAAGTGTATGTGTGTATCTGTATCACTTTGCTGCACATCTGAAACTAACAACAGGAATGTAAATCAACTATACTTCAATTGAGAGAGAAAGAGAGTGAGTGCTGTAAACTTTGAGATGATTAGTAAACTATCTTTGGTAACTAAGTTGATAATGATTTTGGTAATGAGAGCTCTCTACTCATTCTGTCAGCTTTAAAAGGAATGATTCTGTGGCTTTATCTGAGGCTTCTAATTGGTGCTGGGATTTTAGTCTTGCAAGTTACATGCTTAGCATATTAGAATTCTAGTCAATATTCTGACACTGACCTTAAGAGAAACTAAAACAGGAATTACAAAATATATACATAATCCAATTCATTTCCTTTATCCAGAAGCTGTAACATTTGTCTACAAATAAAACAACCAGTTGAAAAACAAATTCCTGCTGAGGAATGTGTTTATTCAGGCACACTCAATGCTTGAGACATCCGCAACACCAAACCTTCCAGTTATAGCTACCAAGTAACGTTAGGTTTGGAGAAGGCAATGGCAGCCCACTCTAGTACTCTTGCCGGAAATCCCATGGATGGAGGAGCCTGGTAGGCTGCAGTCCATGGGTCCCGAAGAGTCGGACACGACTGAGTGACTTCACTTTCACCTTCACTTTCGTGCACAGGAGAAGGAAATGGCAAACCACTGCAGTGTTCTTGCCTGGAGAATCCCAGGGATGGGGGAGTCTGGTGGGCTGCTGTCTATGGGGTCACATAGAGTCAGACATGACTGAAGCGACTTAGCAGCAGCAGCGCTAGGTTACTGTGATCATATAGGCTATTTAAATTACTCCAATCCAGCTACTGATCACATGGTGAGTTCTGGATCATTCTGTAAGTGGGGGACTGAATGAGAAAGGAGATAAATTGAACAGGAGACACTGAATTGATTCAAATATTGAGTTTCTAAACTCTATTTTAAAAAGGCCAAGGAATAGTTTGAGATACACCAGACTTACCAGAAGTCTTCCAACAATGAGGCTTTTAGAGAAACATCACAGCTGATCATTTCATCTCAATCCCTAGAACAGAGATCTAGGGATATCATGGAAATAGGTTAAGCATGAAGAATGCTCAGAAACTGAGCCTGGCCAATAGATATGTATATCAGTGTGTAAAAGTAATAAAATGTGATAATGAACATTTGAACAATACTATGCCAGGCTCTATGCTAAGTGTCTTATAGGCATCATCTCATTACACACCCCAAGAGTGCCACTGTCACACCATTTTATAAATGAGCAACAGTTAGATGATTAGTCCAAGGATACAGTTAATTAATGGAGAGTCTGCATTTAAACTCAGGCAATCTAACTCTAGATCTAGTATTTCTGTTACCCAAAGTGAAATATACCTTAGAACTTAGAATCCAATGCATGCCAAAAGCTTATGTCAAATATGTCCATAGCAGAAGAATCTATTACATAACACCAAACATTCTTTAAAAGCATATAATAAGGTTTCCTCAGTTACTTTAAGACACTAAGATACCTAGATGAGTCATGTGGTGTTGGCTTTGTGGTGTTGGTTAGTGTATTTCTCTAACTTCATCTGATGATTAAAACTATGATAAATTTAACTACTACTATTGGTTATTCTGAATTTAAAAGAAGATAAAAGAACATGAAGAGAGGTATATTACCTCTATTTTTGATCAATATGCCATCAAAATTAAAATTAAATGACTACTAAAATAAAATACTAGAACAAAGTAATAAGTTAGATACTAGAATGTATGCTATAAAAATTACACAGCAAGATGAAAATAGTCTAAGGGCAAGTTTTATAAACCAAAGCAACACCAGAAAATTTTATGTAACTGAAATAAAGGAGTAAGTACAGAAAACTCAATTAAGAGGGACCTCTTTATTGCATATTTATAAAATAATAATATAATAGTTATTAAAAATGAGGATGAAATATTTTATTTTTGGTATTTTGTGTTTTGCATCAATTTTTCAATCATCTTCACAATTTTTCAAAACTTGAACCTCTGCCCCACCCATCATTCAAAGAACAAATGATGAACAAACTATCCAATGGGTTCTTGTGAGAGACTTATTAAAAAAGAAATTAATGAATAACTCATAAATAACAACAGAGTTTTCAAAGAAATACAATAAAAACAAAAATTCAGAAGGCACCTCAAGATCATACCGTACCATCTTCCTCATGCTTGTGTTTTAAGTGCCTATAACAGAATTCTGGTTAGTGACATTTTGGACAAAATGTGTCATCTATTGTGCACATAGCATCAAACGATTACAGATACAATAGGCGGATTCTGATGTGTGTATCTGTACTAAGCAGGGCATAATTTATAATCTGCTAAGAAAACAAAAAGTCTGGATTACAAAATGGGTATTTTTAGCACATTTAGTAACAGCTAGTTTTAAACTATCATTTCATTTTTGATGACCAAATTATATTTGACATAATTAAGGAACATATATTTTTAAAATATTGAAAACCCATGGTTATAACAGAACTGTTACATTAAACAAAGAAAGGAAAAGTCACATACATGGGCTGAATGGCGCTGAGGTTTTTCAAAGCCATTCTTTTGTGAGGCTTTTAGCCCACCTTTACATATATCAATAAAAAAAGTCTCTACTCAGCATGCTTGCAGCAAGAGGTGAAATTGGTGTTGATCACACAACTGCCTGATAACCATTCAGTGCTGATCACTGAACAAGCATTTTTATTTAATTATCCCGACAACCATAATAGTGCCACATCTAAGTTTCTGATGTCACTGACTTCAACTATACAACTCCAGAGAAAACACTCAACTTAAAAAAAAAAAAAAACCTGAAATAAGTGACAACTAGAAATGGCTGAATCATTGTACCTTTTAGACACAACCATTAATCTTAGTTTTGCTATATGCTATTTGGTACTTTTTGATTCAGTGGTTGGGATAAAAAAAAAAAAGTTTCTGTATTCAAACCTATCTACAGAATGTCAATATAAAATGTGTGAATATATACATTTAATACACACACACACACACACACACACACACACACACACACACACATACACACACTCTCACATATCTAGAAATCACATAACCAGCACTTAACCACATCTCCAATTCTCACTAATGACTCAGTAAATCATTTGTTACCTTAAGACCAGCTTAGACGCTATAAGGCTGCAACATATGGCTAAAGAGGTCAAACACAAGCACCCACAGTCAGGCTGATTAAATTGTTCCTCCTCATGATTTTTCACAAGTAGTAATACCATTTATATAACAACTATGTCTCAATAACTTATAATTCAGAGTATAAAACCAGTGTCATGAACATAAAACTCTCTCACTGTTGAAAGAACACTCCTCCTTATTTCCACTAATGATAAGAGGGTACACCAAACTAGTCATGTTGAACTGTACAAATGATCTTTACTCTTAATCTAAACAAACGTGTGTTAAAACATTCTGAAATGCTGCATCCTTTGACTTCTTCATCTTTTCAATTGCCCGATGCAGGTCCTGTTGTTGCACAGGTCGAATTTCATCTTCATCATGGCTAAAATGTAAAAAAAAAAAAAAAAGACAAAAACAAAACAACCCACCAATATTCAAATAGCTCCAAAATACATCTCTTGGTAAATATTTTACCAAGATTAAAAAATGAAGTCTCTTTCCCATCCAAAACCCCCCAAACAACCACAATTAACAGCTTAAGGAATTAATCTACAGATAAGTATCTAAAAAAATTTTTAGAAACACTGACTGCCAAGAGGTAGAAGCTTAAATGGCTGACTATAAATATTATAGCTTGGTTAAAATCAAACACTTTACACTAAGAATATATAAGTGTGAAATTTGATCTAAATAGGATTATAATTCTAATGAGTGAATAAAAAATTATTCCCATGAAAACTGGAATTAAAAAGTAGCAGTTGTAGGTATCTATTATTCATGTATGTGTTTACCTTTGACGAACTGAAACTGCTATTAATAAAAACCAACTAATCTAAGTTCTCCCCACTTCAGTAAGAAGGAAACACAATCCAATATATAATGTCTCCTCTGTCATTTACAAAGACTTAGGAAAAAAAATTCAGGGAAAAAGTTATGATAACCTAAGTGCATTACCCACATTTTTCATACTGAAATGTAACATTTTCAGGGCTTTCAGGACAGTAGAGAAACCATTTTCATTAATGTACTTTAGGCAATAAACAGATGGAGTGACCCTCTCCACGAAGGGGCCCAAGGAAACACTGACGATAGGTCCAGGAAAAACTACAGGTTAAAAGGGTGGCTTTCATGTGAACCTTTCTATACCAAGAAACCTTTTTTGGCAAAGCTTGCTATGGCAATACAGTGTAAGTAAATGCATGAATAAGACAGGCAAATCCAGGTCACTTGGAGCGACAGCCTCAGGGGATGGACAGGGAGACTGAGAAGCAATAGGGCAAGAGCTACAGAGCTCACCCACACCAGCCCCAGCGCACACTGGTTTGCTGAGTCACAGAAATTCTTCCTTAGAAGGTTGATATTTTGCACAGGGGTTTAGAAATGTTCAGTGTTACACCAGTCTAGGGTGAATGACCTTATGGGAAACACAGGACACTGGTTTATCAGAGCTGAGCTATTCCAGTTCACTAATAAAGCTGGTACAAAATTGGTTTCTGAAACTCAAGATACTTTGAAACTGGTTTCAAGTGAAGTTTGCTGCTGTCACAAATGACTTCTTTTTATACTAAATACATTATTAACAAGTTGAAGTCTAGTCAGCAGCAACGTCCCCATAGATGTGAAATTTCTGGAAGACAAGATACTCATTTCCACATGAAATGAAATTTAAAAATTTAAAAAACAAAAGCAATCTAGGGATATCAGAGTAACAGTTTTCATGGTAGAGATGGGCAAGCCTACATTTCTGTGAGCTTGATGTAACCCAGTTCATGGATGTTCAGAGAAATTCAGTTTTTACTTCCTCTTCATTCCAGATACTCCCCATAACCACCCTCCCTTGCAAATTCATTTCCAGAACCCCTTTCAGAAAAAAGGCAATAAATAAAGTTGGTCAATTTTTTATTTCAATTTATCTTTTCACTTCATAAACAGAACTGGTATTATAAAGCAAAACAGAAGACCTAACCTAACCTTTTAATAACCTAAAAGCTCTAAAAGGGTCTGACAAATATTAAGAGATGAACTCTAAATACACATACCTTTCTTCCGATGTAGAATTAACATATTCTCTGACACAGAGGAGGGCAGCATCTCGACACATTTCTTTTAGGTCACTGCCTGAAAACCCATCAGTTTCCTGGGCAACTTCTAGCAGGTCCACATGCCTATCCACCTTAAACAAACATAAAACATACTTTAAAAACAAATATAAAATACAAGACAAAAGATATATCCAAACACTTCTTAGAATTAAAGAAAGTTAAAGCATACTGGAACAGCAAGGGAGGAGAATCATTAGAAATTTTCAGTTCTAGAAGTTTTCTTCTTTTAACCATAAAAGTTTAAGATTTGAAATCTACTTTTCAATAATTGTCACCATGACCAAAACTGAAATAAGTCTCACGAGATACTTCACAGAGTGATGGGGAAGAACAGGCATTCAAATACTGTTGGGTTGACTTTGGTACCTCTTAGGAAGGTCCCACCTTCCTAAGAGGTGGGACACTTTTCTATAATATAGTCAACATACATGGCAAACAGCCCGGATCATTAAGTCTTGAGTCCATTACAAAAATCATATTCCACTGACACATTCTAACCCTCATTTGAACTGTCATGCTGTGGTATTCTATTCTACTTCCTCAACACTCATTCAGCACCTATGGTTTTGCTCCCCAACTAAGCTTATATAGTGAAGCTAATACAGTGATCCTCCTGGGCATATAACAGACTTATAATTAAGCATATATGAAGATTAAGAAGAGAAAGTAAATAGTTAATTATAGTAACTAACATGTAATAAATGATTCTTATGTGTCATTTACTGTACTAAGTACTTTATATGGATTATGCTCATTTAATCCTGTCAGGGAGGCATTCTCATTTTTAATTTCAAATAGTAAAACCTGTAGAGGTTAAATAAATTGCCCAAGGTCACACCACAGACACAGCCAGCATTTGAACACTGTGCAGAGAGATCCAGCTGTATTTCTCCCCCCACCTAGCTAACCATTTCTCTTAACATTTACTTTCCCCAAGTTGATATGAAATGCCATCTTTATCTGTTACTAAATTCCCATTTGTCTTTGTGGAAAACTCAGTGTAAGTTAAGAGTAGCAACTCTGCACAAGGACAAGAAGAGACTTGGAGGTAAGATGACATGGAGTCTACTGTTAATTCGGCAACTGTGACTTCACATGGCAGTGTTCTCATTCCTAAATGTGGAGATTAAATAAAGAGAAATCACATGCTCATATACTCTCTGATAAAAAGAAAACTGAACCCACAAGGGAGGTGTGAAGTAAGAAAGGAAAATGGTAAACTATATACAGATAAATGTAAATAAGTTAATATATAGACAGTAATAATAATCATTTAATTTGGTGGCGCTAGTGGTAAAGAACCTGCCTGCCAATGCAGGAGCCATAAGAGATGTGGGTTTGATCCTTGAGTTGGGAGGATTCCCTGGACGAGGGCAAGGAAACCCACTCCAGTATCCTGGCCTGGAGAATCCCATGGACAGAGAAGCCTGGCGGGCTATGTTCCACAGAGTCACACAGAGTCGGACGTGAATGAAGAGACTTAGTATGCAGGCACCTAGAGAACTAAGTACACTAGAAAAGCACGTGTGACTTTCAAATGGCTAGAGGAAGGGGCGAAAAGAATGAAGAACACAAGAGCAACGCTGAAGAATGAAGGACTGGGGCGGAGGTAGGGCAACTGGAAGGTGGGAGCGGAAGGTGTGGGTGGGGTGAGAGTGGGGGGAGTCCAAGGAGGAAAAAAAGCTTAATAAATGGAAAGCACTAAAATAGGAAAGAATGAACCCAAATTTATCAACAATCACCACGAACACAAACAAATCATTACATAATGATAAAAAATAATTCACCAGAAAAACAGAACAAATGGACAAATCTACAATAAAACTGGGAGGTCTGTTACTTAACATCTTACGTACTGATACATCAGAGTCAGTTCCTAGGACTAGTTATAGTAATAGTTAGAATCCATGATACACTGTACAAATGCAAAAGTTGACAAACTTATTACAAGAATTCCATGTACTTCGGATATTAGTCTTCTGTTGGTTACAGGGTTGCAAATATTTTCCCAGTGGCCTGTTCTTTCACTTTGCTCCTTTTATCTTGTCTCAACTCTGATTACAGTCAGACTTTTCTATTCTCTTTGTAGTTTAACTTTTTTGTGTGTCTCAGGAACTCTTTTTTACATGTGTACTTAAGAAATCAGACACACTAGGATGTAATTTCTCTATAGTTTGTAAAAGTGAGAAAGGAAAAAAAGCTACACAAATATACCTATACATGTATTATGTATCTATCCACACATATTTACGGACGATCCACACTACCAACCTCAGGACAGTGCTGAGAGCTCTCTACAGCGGGCTACCAATGACGGTGTAGCAGGGGAGACAGGGGAGGGGTGGGTATGAAGCAAAATATGTAAGATCACCTTTTAAGTCCAGGTGCTAGATTTAAAGTTATCTGTGTATGTGTTTACAACAAAGGATCTTCCAAATTATTCTTTGAGATGTTAAATATTAGTTGTCTTCCTCCTTCAAACAATCAACACCTCCACCCTATCCTTTGCCCACTCATTTGCTGATTCACACTATGCTCTAACCACTCACAAATCTTGTTCATGGCAGGGTTAAAATGTCACAAAGATGAGCAAAACAAGTATAAGAAAATAATAAAAAGAAGATTCCATTCACTGAGGGAGCAAGATTACTAAGATAGCCTTTCATAAAGGTTAAAAGAATGGTTCTATCACTACTTTGCTATGTAAACCTGTGTAACTTATTTTATGTAACTTCTCTGTATTTTGGTTTCCTCAACTATAAAATAGTATTAATATGCACTGCTTAGATAAACTGAAGATTAAATAAAACTATGTATCACCACAATACATGGCACACAGTAAGCACTGTAAAAGTAGCCCTTTTTATTTTAAGATCATGGCTCTAGACAAACCATGAAGTAGTGAGAATTATTTTCATTAGGCAAGTATGAAAGAAATTCCCAAGTTAAAAAAGGTTTTGAATAACAGGAGCAAAACAGGAAGAAATTAACGAACTACCAAAAAAGCTTGAAAGAATAGCACTTATCTGTGTACAGTTATTCACTATATTTAGCATTGGCTGTCCACTGCATGGTAATCCAAGCATCTTATATAAATACACATTTAATATAAATTATCAAACCAATTCTATGAGATTGTTGACATCTTCAATTTCTGAGTGAGAAAATGAGGCATAGAGATGCTAATGGTATTTGCCCAAGGTCACACAGTAGGAAATGGTTAAGCCAGAATGGAATCCTCAAGTGTCTCTTCTAAACCCATGATTGTTAAATTTCCACTGTTACAGAAAATATATACATTCAGGTTAGTCCGTATAGGGGGGAAAAAAAACATTCTTACTGTAGGGTCGATGTGATACTTTATTAGGTATAAATGTTATTCGTTCTAATTCTTTCATACTTAACATTAAGCCAGAACCAGTATATCTTTTTTAAAAGAGTGAGCTGTATTAAGGATCTATATCAATAAGGAATGTGAAAGACAAAAATGGTATCATTTCAAAAGCTTCATTTTTTTCTTCAGAGAAGAAAAAACTCAAAATATAAGTCTATTCGTATGTTTGCATCAAAAACTCTAATTCTGCTCAGGAATGAATAAGCATGATAGTGCTCATCTTATTAAATAAATTTGTATGCTACTGATTTGAAGCATCTTTTAGCACAATGAATTTTTTTTCATATTCTATTAAACAATATGCCTTCAGCATAGAAATAGCTAGTAGGAAATCAGACATTCCCATGTCAGCAATTATCCAGAGAGCATTCATATTCTGCATCATAAAACTGACTATAAAGACTCATCTTCTGTACTTTCATGAGTAAGAAACAGAATGCTAAAAATTTCCTGTACCAATGACAAACCTAATTCTAAAAGAATTTCCAAAGATACTACAGTTAAAAAAGGCAGAATGCCTATCATGTTGGCACAAAGTTCCATAACATTTGCTGGCAAGGCTACAGGGCAAGAGGCACTCTAACACTGCTGGTATAAAAGAGTAAATTGTGGGGAGGGAGGTGGGAGGGGGGATCAGGATGGGGAACACATGTAAATCCATGGCTGATTCATGTCAATGTATGGCAAAAACCACTACAATAATGTAAAGTAATTAGCCTCCAACTATTAGAAATAAATGGAAAAAAAAAAAAAAAAAAAAGAGTAAATTGGCATGAACAAATTTGGCAACCACTACCAAAATTTTAAGTGCTTCCCAGGTGGTGCTAGTGGTAAAGAACCCACTTGCCAGTGCAGGAGACATAAGAGATGTGGGTCCAATCCCTGGGTCAAGAAGATTCCCTGCAGGAGGGCATGGTATTCTAGAGAATCCCATGGTATGCCTAGAGAATCCCATGGACAGAAGAGCCTGGCAGGCTATGGTCCATAGCATCACAAAGAGCTGGACATGACTGAACTGACTTAGCATAGACACACCAAAATTATAAATATCATACTCTTTGATCTAGTAATTTTTTTCTGGGAAATTCACCCCACTAATGCTTCTGGCACAAGTGTCAAATGACACATGTACAAGGTAATTCGACGCAGCATTTTAGTAACAGTGAAAGACCAGAATCAACCCAAAGGTCCTTCAGTGTGGCACTGATTAAATAAACTATGGTATACCCATACAATGGAACCCTATGCAGTGCAAAGGAAAAAAGAGAACAGAATGAGGAAACCATATGCTCCTATGGAATCTCAAAGATTAAGTGAAAAAAAGCAACACATAGAACACTGTATATGTTTTATTAATATGGCTAACATAGAAAAGGGGAGAGGAGTAATAGTATATTCTATGCTTGTACAGGCATAATGCCATCTGAAAGAATACATAAGAAACATTAAGAGAGAAATGAGACTTTTCCCTGTATATCATTTAATACATGTATTTTAATTTTTGAAACATGTGACTGTACTATTTTTAAAAACCTTAAATACAAATTATTAAAGGTTATGATTATCATATATTTTTAATTCTAATTCTCAACTTCAAAAAGTATTGCAATTAAATGAAAAACAAAACCTCCCTATACTTCTCTGTAAAAACAAATGTATAAAACTTGAAACTGGTCTGAAAAATATCAGAGGATTTTAATCTACAGATATGAAAACACATGGCTATTTAAAAAGCCTTTAATTACCTTTAATTAGTTCAAAATGCCATGGTGATTGAGTTATATGAGCAGCCAAGAGTTCTACAGTAATTTACAAGTTCAAAACTACATTATTCTCAGGTTCCTTTTTCATTTCTAAAATGATTATATGAACATAATTTTTTATTTATAGGGTGGGGAAAAACTGTAATTTGCTACTTACATTTTCATTTTTCAAGATGAGTTTCAGGATTGCTTCTCTTTGTTTCAGAGCCTAAAAGCAGAATAATTTTCAATTAGCATGAAAAAAATAAGGATCAACTAATTTTGCTAATATTTCTTCCTTTCCTTGTAAACTACCCAATACCTACCGGAAATGACAGAAACTCTGACAGGTCATGGAAACTTTTGACTAAAGCAAGGTCTAATTCTAGACTCTAGAGTAATCATTTGTGGTTCTTGTACTGAACTGTAACTTCTTATTCTGAATCCCCAGTGCCTAGCACATGCCTTGAAATGTTTTTCAAGGGGGTAAATGACCAATGTCTTTCCTCTATAGCGCTACAAATCTCCTTTTCTTCATTTAGGAAACTTCTGAAAACTCATTACTGCCATAAGATTTTTACCAGTAACTGGAAGAGATGGCAAGAATACCTGCTTGGTTCTTCCATTCAACATGTAACTTCCATGATCACTGATTTGTGTTAGTGAATTTTCTTTAGTGTTGACAGTGATGTGTTTATATGCTTGTACGCTTCTGCCTCCAGTGATGCTGCCTAATACTGTACTAGGAACAGGAGGTTTTAAAAGAATACCTTACATAAATAGTAAATACAAGTGCTTTTAAAAATTACTGTGGCTGAACTCCTGCCTATTCCCACAACTGCTTAAAAAAAAAAAAAAAAAAAAAAGGAGAGCCAGTTACCAGGAGTATCAAATTAAAGGATGTGAAAATAAAAACCAAACTCCTGTTTCTGTAATTCAACTGTGTTAAGTATGAAGGTTAGTTTGGTATGTTATGTGATCACCAATAATCTGTTAATCAACATTTAACTTGGAAAGGAATTTTAAGGTAAGGTTAATCATATACTTTGATATCACAGTTATGCATAAGAAAAAAAATTACCCTATAAAATGTGTGTGTGTGTTCACTAAAAACAGAATGAAAGGGAGATTAAAAAATCCCAGTTTCTGCATTAAAAGTATACAAATTTATGTCAAACTTAATAAAATGTGTTACATGACCCATTCTGAACTCACACAGTAAATATATTAAACTTACAACTTTAGCAAAGGCTACTTTACAGGCTGTTGTACCCTATGTTCTATTCTACTACTGTACATCAAAACCCTTTGCTTGCTATTAGACTACAAACAGAGATTCTATCAATGTAATCTTCACTTTCAGAACCACTGAAGTGAACTAATTATATCTAAAAATATTCTGATGTTCTGGTAATAAAATAAGATCACATATCTTGTAGGAAGCATATAAAGGTCATCTAAACCTTCAGCAGTCAACCCTTTCCGCCTCATAACCACTGGTTTTCCTTGGCACCTTCTAACTGAACTATCCCCAGAAGTCTCCATTAAATACGTGCTTCCACACCTCCCTGCCTTTATTCACTTTGACAGAAAAGCATTTCCTTGCTTCAGTTCAGTCCAGTCACGTCCAACTCTTTGCGACCCCATGAACCGCAGCACGCCAGGCCTCCCTGTCCATCACGAACTCCCGGAGTTCACCCAAACCCATGTCCATTGAGTCAGTGATGCGATCCAACCATCTCATCCTCTGTCGTCCCCTTCTCCTCCTGCCTTCAATCTTTCCCAGCATCAGGGTCTTTTCAAATGAGTCAATTCCTACCATCCTTCATCCTTCAAGCCCAGCTGGATTCTGTAAGTTTCACTAACTCCTCAGACAGAATTATTAGTTTTCATCATCACTTCAGGTCCTTGCAGTTGGTTACACGTACCTTTGTAAAGTACATATTACATTATTTATTTTTGTGTCTGGCACCCCCCTGCAATACAGAGTTCTTTTAGGACAGGGGCCACATTCTTATTCATCAGAACCTAGTGGGTAACTGACATACAAGTTCAATAAATATTAATCAAATTTTCCAGTCTCCTGTATCACATTAAAAAATCTCTCCACTGAATTATCAGGTAAATTCTCTAATAGACTGCCTAAGTAAATGCATACCGTCCAGAGGAATCAGAGGTTGTAGCTGCAGCAAACAGTTGATCAGATCAGAGTAATTTTATAGAGACCACAGCTACCAATTTTAGATAACCATGTTTACTGCGACAAACTGTTAGGTTGAAGAATATAAAATAGGGCAAAATTTTCAGGCCAGAGATTTTAAATTTGAAAGGAGTGACAGTGGAAGTTCTAAACAGCAATATATACATGTAACATGCTAATTGAAAGCTGCATACAGTCTAGTACTAACCCTGCTTGTTTTTTCTTTTTTTAATCTAAAAGCAAACAAAATTCAAGATTTGGGGATTCTGTGTAACAGAGTAGCAAAAAAGAGTGCTAGAAGTTACAACTGGATCAATACCAATCTCAGATTTTCATTCTTATATTAAAGTGCAATATCGTACTTACTGGTTAATCATTAATCCTGTCAGAGGAAAGCACCAATTACAACTGCTAATAATTAATCAAATAAAGAGCAGATGTTCTCCCTGTCCAGCCTTCTGAACAGAACAGTTCTTTAACCCTAAAACCCCTAATTATATCCTATCCTAAAACAAATCTATAATTTACATTTTCTTAAGTATTTTCCACGGATAACTTGCTACATCCTAAAGAAAATCACTAACATGTCTAGGGAAACTTGAGGTAATTCTATACATCAAAGAGACACAAATGTATACAGATGTAAACAACACTGATCTTCAAAGACAGTAAAAAATCAAGAAAAGGAATAGAAAGGACAACAGTAATTATGGGGTTCTTGCTCTATTCCTTCCCTGCCTGTGATCAACAATAAGTCTTATTTTTTTAATCATTCCCTTCCTGAAATCACAGATAAAGATCTGCAAAAAAAAAAAAGAAAGAATATTTAACTGTTCATAACAATCAAGCCCACTTACAGGCTGGTTGATATGGAATCTCGTGGGCATTCTCCTCATTATAGCTGAGTCCAAATCTTGAGGACGATTAGTAGCTCCCATCACTATGACCTAAATATATAAAGAAAACAAAGCTATTAAATATACCAATAATACTCCTTTTAGGTTGTTACTACTAGGGCTTAGAAGATATAGAAAATTACGTGGGGCTTATACTAAATCTTATATAAGAAATCTGTTTTAATCCAGTATTACTCAAATATTTATAGATACAAATCAAAGTTAATCCTAAATAGATCAAATGATAGCAAAGCTGGTAAGACTGTTGCATTTCACCAGACTTCTAGTAACTAAAATAATGTACTTATTCAGTTATGAAGGGATTATAAAAATTTTAAAAAACCTCCTGTATTTTGTAAAATATGGTTACTTGATCGCTACATGTTGAATAACTGAAAGCTATTTATGTTCACAGCTTGGCAGTATATGTGACAGAATAATTCAAGTCCTTTAATAATATTAAGGAGAGAATCATTTCCCTACCAGAGTCTGAGGATTCCAGTAATAGTAATAGATATACCCTGTATTTTTTCCTCTAGAATTCATCATTTCATGGCACTACCAGCACTGCAGGTGGAATCTTCTTAATAATAATAGAACCTCAAGCAATCCAACTTTACACAAGGCAATAAAATAAAAGCAGACATCAAATGCTGGGTAGAATATTAAAAAAAAAAAAAAAAGAAAAAAAAAAAACCAAATTGCTGGCACCCTGCCAGCCTCTGAGTCTATGCCACTTATAAAGGATATAGAGATGAAAAATCAACACTAATAAAGACAAAGATATATAAAACAATTTAATTTCTCAAGAGCAAATATTACTGCTATTATTGATATTTCTGTATAATAAAATAAACACATACATCTGCTTTCTAATTTTAGTATATGTGCTGCCGAAGCGAGCACTACATCTGCTTTCTAAAATGAAATTTATTGGTATTCTAATGAAAACTTTTATTTCAGCCTAAGATGTTGGTGATGGACAGGGAGGCCTGGTATGCTGCGATTCATGGGGTCGCAAAGATTCTTGTTGGACACGACTGAACAACTGAACTGAACTGAATTGAAGATGTCTTAGGTTTTTGAAACAGTCTGAAATCTAACTCCAGAACATGTTGAAAAATCCACTAAGTTTTATATTCTACTTCTACTCTTTACATTTCATGTCACTCAACAGCCAAATTACTTTCAATTAACCAGGAGAGACTGCCATCTACAGGGAAAAAATATAAATACAAATTTGAGAAAAAGTCCCAAAACATAATACAATTTTATAGTTGGTTTAACTGGTCCTCAAGTCAAAATATTAATGCTCTTACCTGTTTCTCTTTATTGACTTTCTACAACTCTATAAAATTAATAAGGAAAATTTCTACCAAATGTAAAACAAAATTTATCTTTAGAAGTGATCAAATGAGTTTGTTTTGTATATGAGCAAAGATCAACATTAAGTACATTTTGAGATAAAGTATTCATAAGATATTAAAAGAGAGATTCAAAGTGACATGGAAGCTTGTTGAAGATGGACCCTATTAAGTTGGGAATCACAAAAATCATTGTGGTTGAGGAAGTACCCAGAAAAAACTCAAAAGGCGGCTGAAATTTGAGAAATATTCTCGGTAAACAAACTGCCTAAAACAAAAGCCCACTATGAAAGATGAAACCTTAAAAATTAGGATCAAGGAATACAGATAAATCTAGCACAACATGGTCTAACGAATACATGTAAGGTAATAACAGATACTCATGATGAAAAGCAAAGCAAGAGTGACTGACATTACTTAAAGAAGCAAATTTTAAGGGGCACAACTGATAACATTTACATGTATATTAATTCTAGTGCAGATAAGCTAAAATTTAAAATGGGAAGCAACAGCAATTTTTTAGCATTTATGTAGCAAAATTAATGCACGTTTTAGGTATTAGTTAGACTTTAAAAAATCTTTAAAACAAATATTAAGAAAAATTTTTTTATCGTTTCACATTTAAAACAATCAAATCTAAATATATGTCTCAAAAGTTGAACTATGTCAATTAATCCGCTAAAAACAATGTTATTTTTGTGTCTCATGTATTTCAAGATGAAGAATATGTCATCAACCAACTTGGATTTCCAGTAGTAGTGACAGGTTTAATGGGGTCATGCAACTATTTTTGTTTCCTTTGTGGCAAAAACAACACCATGGGGCTCTGGATGAAGCGGCTCTGAAGTATACTTCATCCAAATACTATTATTTCCTTGGTTTTAAAACTATACTCTGATAACATATAACATTAAACTATTTTCTCTTACAGGGGCTAACTATTCAATTCTCTGCATACTATAAATACTAATGCTTAGGAGGATAATTAGTTTTTGGAAACCTGCACACCAATCTCATTGAATAGATTTACCAGAACCAATTATTAATAAATATTATTTCTATTAATTCACCTAAATTTATCTCTGTTGTGCTTTCTTCTCTAATCATCCAACATTAAAGGCAATTTTCCCTCAAAATGAAATTATATTTTCATAAAAGGGACTTCCCTGGTGGCTCAGATGGTAAAGAATCTGCCTGCAATGCAGGAGACCCAGGTTCAAACCCTGGGTTGGGCAGATCTCCTGGAGGAGAAGCTGGCAACCCACTCCAGTATTCTTGCCTGCAGAATTCCATGGAAAGAGGAGCCTGGGGGGCTATAGTCCATAGGGTCGCAAAGAGTCAGACACGGCCGAGTGACTAACCAAAGTGATGTAGAAGGAGGATATGGGGCTTAATTTTATTCCTGAGAATTATGTATCTCAGGACTTTTGAACTGCGGTAATGTGACAAAGAAGATCCTTAAACTCTCTGGCTACAAAACATATAAAAATTAATAATAAAGTATTTAAAAAAAAAACCCTCAAATTAAACAATAAGTCTGCAAAAAAGTAAAGGAATTAAACTGACAGGTTTATTTATCAGTAGAGCCTATTCATATAGTGGAGGTGAGCAAGGGCAGAAGTTGACTGCATACCATATGGACATGAACAGACCTGAGACAGTGGGGTGTGCTGGACATCTGACAGGCCAGAGGGCCTGATAAGAGAGCATCCTACATAAAGCTGGGGCTCATAAAGCACTATGGCCTGAGAAAAATGGTGAAAAATTAGGAAACCTATTCAGCAGAGTCAAGCCTCGGTTCTTGGAAAGACATATAAACTTACACATATAAACATATAAACATAAACAGCTACAGTAATCAAAACAGTATGTTACTGGCACAAAGACAGATTTATAGATCAATGGAACAGGATAGAAAGCTCAGAAATAAACCCACACACCTATGACCAATTAATCTACAACAAAGGAAGCAAGAATATACAATGGAGAAAAGACAGTCTCTTCAATAAGTGGTGCTGGGAAAACTGGACAGCTTCATGTAGGAGAAAGAAATGAGAACATTCTCTAACACTATACACAAAAATAAACTCAAAATGGATTAAAGAACCAGATGCATAAAACTCTTAGAGAAATACACAGGCAGAACACTGACATAAACTGCAGCAGTTCTGGGTCCACCTCCAAGAACAATGAAGATAAAAACAAAAATAAACACATGGGACCTAATTATTAATTTCCAAAATAAACAAACAGCTTATGTAGTTCAATATCAAAATAATAAACAACCTAATTAAAAAAACAGGCAGAAGATCTAAACAGACATTTCTCTAAAGAAGATAATAAGACATAAGACATAAGACATAATAATGGCCAATAAGCACATAAAAAGATGCTCAAGATTGCTAATTATTTAAGAAATGGCAATCAAAACTACAGTGAGGTATCTATCACTCACATGGGTCAGAATGGCCATCATCAAAAAATCTACAATCAATCAATGCTGGAGAGGGTGTACAGAAAAGGGAACACTCCTACACTGTTGGTGGGAATGTAATTCGCTGCAGCCACTAAGGAGAGCAGTATACAGGTTCCTTAAAAACTAAAAATAGAGCTAACATATGATCCAGCAATCCCACTAGTAGGCATATATCTGGAGAAAACCATAATTTCACAAGATACATTAACCCCAATGATCACAGGAGGACTATTTACAATAACCAAGACATGAAAGCAACTTAAATGCCCAATGATAGAAAACAGACTGATTCAAACTTGGGAAAGAATATGTCAAGCCTGTTACATTGTTACCCTGGTTATTTAAGTTATATGCAGAGTACATAATGTGAAATGTCAGGCTGCGTGAATCACAAGCTGGAATCAAGACTGTCAGGAGAAATAACCACCTCAGATACGCAGATAATATCACTCTAATGGCAGAAAGCAAAGAGGAACTAGAGAGTCTTTTCATGAGGGTGAAAGAGGAGAGTGAAAAAGCTGGCTTAAAATTCATCATTCAAAAAACTAAGATCATGGTACCTGGTCACATGACTTCATTTCAAATAGATGGGGAAAAAGTGGAACCAGTGACAGGTTTTCTTTTCTTGGGCTCCAAAATCACTGTGGACAGTGACAGCAGCCATGAAATTAAAAGACACTTGCTCCTTGGAAGAAGAGTCATAACAAACCTAGACAATATATTAAAAAGCAGAGACATCACTTTGCCAACAAAAGTCCAGATAGTCAAAGCTATGGTTTTTCCAGTAGTCATGTATGAATGTGAGAGGTGAACCACAAGGAAGGTTGAGCACTAAAGAACTGATGCCTTTGAATTATGGTGCTGGAGAAGACTCTTGAGAGTCCCTTGGACTGCAAGGAGATCAAACCAGTCAATCCTAGAGAAGATCAACCCTGAATATTCATTGGACAGACTGATGCTGGAGTTGAAGCTTCAATACTTTAGCCACCTGATGCAAAGAGCTGATCCGCTGGAAAGCACCCTGATGCTGGGAAAGACTGAGGGCAAGAGGAGAAGGGGGCAGCAGAGGAAGAGATGGTTAGATAATATCACTGACTCAGTGGACATGAATTTGAGCAAACTCTCAGACATAGTGATGGACAGGGAAGCCTGGCGTGCTGCAGTCCATGGGGTCACAAAAAGTCGGACACGACTGAGCAACTTAACAACAACAACAGAGGAATGGATAAAGAAGACGTGGTATATACATACAATGGACTATTACTCAGCCATAAAAAGGAATAAAATAATGACAACTGCAGCAATATGGATCTAGAGATTATCATACTAAGTGAAATACTTCAGACAGAATGACAAACATCACATGGTATCACTTATATGTAGAATCTACAATAGAAACCGACTGACAGAACATAGAAAACAAACCATGGATACCAAAAGGGAGAGGTGTGGGAGAGGGATAAAAGCGTTTGGGGTTAACTACACTACTATACAAAAAAATTAAGTGACATAAGAACTGAGAGTCAAGACTAAAGGACTTAGGGTAAGAGTCAAAAGAAATGTACAGAATACTCAGAGCTAGTCACTTCCTTTTCTATGACATAGAAGGTTCTAATACCTGGCTTTTCTCTCTTCTGCTGTATTGTTTTGGGCATTTGGGCAATCTTTTTTAACATTTTACTAAATTATGAAGCCCTCAGAATGGATGAAGACATACACAAATCATATTCTTTCAGATTCTCACCATTTATTGTTAAGTATAATTTATGGAAAAAAAAACCTGTAAAAAAGCCTAACAAACAACTGGACACATTTTCTACCATCATCAACAATAACACAAAGTAAGGCAGACTTCTAATACCTGGCAGCTATGATCAGTATCTAATCCATCCCAGAGACTCATAAACTGAGCTTTCATCATGGCTGTAGCCTCATGATCAGAACTGGAACGGTTTCGTAGAAAGGAGTCTAGAAGAAAAAAAATTGTTAACCTTAGAAATTAACAATAAATGATTTATTCTTTATATAATCTCAAATCATTAATCAAACCCTGGGTTTGGTAACGAGTTTTTACATATAACATCATAAGCACAGTCCATCCAAGAAAAAAGTATAAGTTGGATTTTATTCAAAATGAACTTCCTGTCCTGGGAAAGACATGGTTTAAGAGAAGACAAGCCTCAGAATGGGAAAAAAATATTTTTTTAGAGCAGTTTTAAGTTTAAAGCTGAGCATAAAAAAATATTATAAAACACGTATTTGACAAAAGACTTGTATCCAAAACATATGAAGGACTCTTAAAATTCAACAAGAAAACAACCCAGGTAAAAAAATGAACAAAAGATACGGATAAAGACCCTACCAATGAAGATACACAGACAGCAAATAAGCATATGAAAAGATGTAGCCAGGAGTTTGGGAGGAGTTTGAGAGGGATAAACATGTACAGCACTGGGGATTTTTAGGGTGGTGAAAGTATTCTCTCTGATATTGGGAAGATACATGATATACTTTATCAGACCATGGAACTGTACAACAGAAAACAATGAACCTTAATATAGACTATGGACTTCAGTTATTAATAATAATAATAATGGTTCATTAATTATAACAAATACATCACACTAACACAAAATACTAATAGAGAACTGTTTATGGGGGGTATATGGGCACTGTACTTTCTGCTCAACTTTAAACTTGAAACTGCTCTAAAAAAATAGTCTTTTAGTTAAATTTTTTTAAAAAAGTGTATTATAATATCTGAGATTGTTAAGAAAGAGAGAAAAAGATGCCCCAAAGGATGTACACTCATAGAAAGTATAGACATGAAAAAAATTCTGCTCATCACTATAGGGAGTTAAGGAAGCTTGTCTTTCTATGCCTGGGCTCTGGAGGAAAATACGTACCCCCTGAAAAATTAAAAAACCAAGATCACAGGGGCTCTCTCTCAGGTTTGAAGTCTAAATTCGAACCGTCTTTCAGTCTAAGAACATCCATATTAAGAAATTAGATCTTAAAAGCTCTAAGTAGAAGACACAAAACAACTCTGGATCATTTTAGGCAACACAGAACTCTCATATAAAACCAAGTCATAAGCAATCTAAAGTGAAAAATGACACATGCAAACAAATTACTGTGAAACAGTTAACAATATAAAGGAGAAGTAAAATTTCAGAAAACAGAACAATCCAAAAAACTGTATTATAATAGTATGCTTTAAATTCTGAAGACATAAAAGGGACTGAAATTCTAACAGAAGAGCAAGCCATAGTGAAAACAGCTAAATCTGAAAAATAAATAGAACTTCAAAGGTTAACTTTTAATAGAACACAAACCCAATGGTTATGAGACTAAATACAGCCAAGCAAAGAATTGCTTTTTATAACTTACTCAATGACTGATATCACTTTATGCATCAACAAAAATTTTTAAATATTGCCAAGTAAATTATAATACTAAAAGAAGAAAAAGCCTGGGGCTTCCCTGGTGGCTCAGTAGTAAAGAATCCGCCTGTCAATACAGGAGACATGGGTTCGATCCCTAATTTGGGAAGATCCCACATGCCGTGGAGTAGCTAAGCCCATGTGCCCCAACTACTGAGTCTGCGCTCTAGAGCCTGGGAGCTGCAACTACTGAAGACAGGTGTCACACCTCCTGAAGCTCCCGAGCCCTAGAGCCCGGGCCCCACAACAACTGAAACCACCGCAGTGAGAAGCCTGCACACCACAATTAGAGAGTCGCCTCTGCCTCGTTGCAACTAAAGAAAAGCCCATGCAGCAATGAAGACCCAGCACAGCCAAAAACAAATAAATAAAATTATTTTTTCAAAAAGAGGAAAAAATTCTGCCAATTAAATTGCAACATGATATCCCAATTTCAGAGATATTAAAATATAAAAAACTAAAATAGTGTGTTTTAGAACTGATGAGATACGGTAGAGACCTAGATGCTAAAACTATGGAAATGACTCAAAATTAAGTAGAGTTGAAGAACTCTGTGTGTGTGTATACATATATATGTATATATAATAAAATAGAAATCTTGTAATTTGAATAGCAAGTAGACAGAAAATACAGAGTAAATTACAAAGAAATACTGGGTAATAAGCAGATTTCTCAAAAGCAACAAAAAGATTGATAGACAAAGGACCTCTAACATTAAAATATTGAAAGGAAATATAATTCTGTTATCATTTAAAAATAAAGACACAGAATGAACCCATTTCACACAAAGACAGAAGCGGCTGTACTCACAATCTCTGCTGAAAGAATTTCGACTTCAGAAAGAAGGAACTTAAATCCAGAAAAGGCAGGTTCAAGAAGTAATAGTGAACAAAAAAAGTGGAAAAGTGGACCTCTAAACAAGCAATGCCAATATAAAAATAACAACTAATATAGAAAGTAAAAAATAAGAGAAACTGTTATCAGAAACATGTAAGAGATGAGAGGAGTGATTGGTATTCAAGAGCTCTAGGATCCCTGTATTATTTGGTAAGAGGGGAGAAATAATTAGCCTAGACTTTTAAGAAAAGTAGCTATGCTAAGGGGCTTCCCTGGTGGCTCAGATGGTAAAGAATCTGCCTGTAATGCAGGAGACCCGGGTTTGATCCCTGGGATAGGACGATCCCCTGGAGAACGGAAAGGCTACTACAACAGGGAAAACGGAATAAAAAGAAAAAGCACAAAAGTTCACTAGATTGGTAAATAAAAGGCACACAGTTACGTGGTAAAAATAAATCTGTCAACTGTCAAAAGAAAAGCAAACTGACCACACTCCTTATTAAAGAGTCTCATATTAAATTTTTAAAAAATCTAGCAATATGTTCTCTTATGCAAAATTTAAAGAAAAAAAGAATAAATTGATAAGATACAGAAGGCAAACATGTAACCAAAATACTTCATATCTATACCTCTCTATGTATAATTCTATACAGCTTATTACATATAATAGTAAAATTAATTCAAAGCCAGTATTAACTAATGTAGCTTTATTTAACTAATGTAGCTTTATTTAACATAATGTAACAAAAATGTAGATGATCCATAAAATGTTAAATAGAGAAAAGTTCACTAATATAAAAGTCATGACAGAGAAAGATGATCTATTTATGTTGACAGTCCATATGGCAAGGAGTTAAACTAGATTCCTACTTCACATTATATATTTTAAAAACGAGAGCATTTAAGGAGGTAGTGAGGGATTTGTAAACCAGACACACAAAATATAAATCATAAAAGACTAACAAACGAAACTACATTTAAATATTCATAAAACAAACTATCATAAAGTGAAAAGACAAGCCAGTCTAGAAAATATTTGTAATCATATTAAAACATTATCAAAGAATTACTAAGAAAAACGCAAATAATCCCAAAGAAAAAACTGGCAATTTACAAGCAAGGAAACCTAAATCACTATTCCACTTGCTAAAAAATGCACAAACTTGTACTAGGAAGCAGCAAACACAAAACAATGAAATGATTCTTGCTCTTTAAATTGACATAAATTAATGTTAGTGCCTGAAAAGGGAAGTTTTGGGGAGGAGGATGTAAGGAAACAAACTGTATACTGATGAGAGTAAAAATGGGTATAACCACTTTGAAGAACTGGTGTAACACAGTAATTAACACTAGTGATCCTAATGAAGTTGAAGATGGACACATCACACAATCTGATGGTTCAACTTCTAGGTACCTACCCTGGACAAACATATAAGCAGAAGGAAGCGTGCATGTAAGTCCACTGCACTCTGTTTAGAAAACATAGCATACCTATCTCATCTATAAAGATGATGGATGGCTGTAGCTTTATGGCAAGGGAGAAAACAGCAGCAGCCAGTTTCTGAGATTCTCCATACCACTTATCCGTCAGTGTTGAAGGCTGAAGGTTGATAAATCGACAACCTGCTTCTTTGGCTGTGGCCTTGGCAATCAACGTTTTACCACAGCCTGGAGGCCCGTAGAGAAGCACACCTGGAAATTAACATATTTTATTATCTCCTTTAGGAGAATGAGATTTGCAAGTTTATGGGATAATCAACATAATATTAATTCTGTTCATACTAAAATGCTTCACACATTCATTTCTATTTTTATTACTCTTTTCTTACAGTAGAAAGGAAGGTGCTACATCCTAAGTTTGTGTCAGTGATGACATCTACTTGGGATTACAGCACCCCCATGATTCCTCCCTTCATCAAACAGTCCAGTTCGGGGTAATGATCTTTGTCTTCCACTAAACTGATCCCTGCTGCCAAAAGGTTGAGGGCTGCTGCTTTAGATCACATAATAAGGAAATACTTACGTAACTTAGAAAAATTTGGAACCACCCTTAGTTTCAGATGATGCATTTAAATAAAAACCAGATTTACATAAGGCTGTTAAAGTACCCCCTAATTTGGCATCTGTTATGCTAATTGGGGTTTTAAACCAAGTCCAATTGGTTAAGTCACCCAATTACCTAACCTAAATAATCACTGAAGAGAAAATTTCCTACATTCATTAGCATTGTGAAACTGAGACATAAAAATTCACAAAAGTTCATTCTTCACACTATAAACAATCTGCAAGAACATAGCAAAGAACTTAATAATCCAATTGCTATCTTACTCTTTTGATCTAGGCACAGATCAATCATTTGAAATCTTCTTTGGGGAAAACTTTCTCTTAATCACAATAAACTAAATGCATTTTGTTAGGGGGGAAAAAAGCAGTTTTGCTGTTTCAGAAAATAAAATAAATACATAAAAATCAGATTTGCTGTTTTAGTTAATGAAAAAGTATACAATTTTTGTTAACTGTCACCCTTTAATTACCAGAAACAAAACTTTTCTACTTCATAAAAATGTACAGCTATGGTTTCAACTACCTTTGAAATATAATTTAATGCACTTTTTGATATAGCTGTAAAATTAGTTAAGATTATAAACAACTACAATTTATACATGTTATTTTGATATTTTTAAAGATCCTACTTGTTTGAGAAATGTATTTATCAAATAACTTGATTTCAGTCTTGACTAGCAACCTCGCTAGCTTTGACAATACAATAAAGAGAAGCTTCTACTAGATGGCAATAAATAAGCTACACTAGAGAATTTGTATCTGAAAGCCATGGCAACACACCTCTATAGATCTCACTGTCAATTATCAAGAAAGCTACATTTGAATTGCCTTTAATAAACCTTAAACATGATCAATATGTGAATGATTAATAATAGATGTACTGCATTTAAGGATGCATTTATAAATACTGTTATTGAGTTACAAGGCTTCTGCAGTTATTACTAACGAGGAATAAGAAAATGTTCCCCTTAAAAATAAATAACATTTAAAAAAACAAAACAACAAAAAAAATAAGTAACATTTAATTTCTTAATTTCTAGTTCATCCGTTCACTATTTCTTCTAAAAAAACAAAAACAAAAAAACCTATTGTAATCTAAAAGTAAACAGAAATACCAAAAGGGGGAAAAAAAATCACTAGAATAGTGAAAAAACAAAAAGAAGTCTTATCTTCTTTTTGACAAAGACCCATATTTTTACTTTGAATCTTTTTTATCATTGATTTCCCTAATCTCATTTTCTTGAAATAAATATGAATTTGAAATAAAGGGATTATTTTGACATGTAATATCTATACAGGGGAAAAGTTATCTAAATTTGGAAAGCTGAAGAATGAGCAATTATCTTAGAATTATTACTTATAAAATCATTCACTGGATCTCAGCAATCTCTTGAAAATCCAACTTCAAAAATGTCAGTTCTATAAAGGCAGAAAATTTCCGTGTTCTCCAGATTTTTAATATTTTCACAAATATAAACTTTTAACATACCCTTTGGAGGCTGTAGAAGCCTGGAATTTTCAAACAAATGCTTCTTTTTGATAGGTAAGATGACTGTGTCTTTCAGATCTGTAATGACATCATCCAAACCTGCTATATCACTCCAAGTAACCTGGTAAAAGATAAAGTCAGCATGAAATTTTACAACTAATGTATATTCACTGAAGTAAAAAAACAAATAAACCCCAAATGATAAGACCTGATTATACCTAAATAATAAGTGTAAAATGATATATTAATGTAAGTATTCTTAAGCAATACTGAAATTATTAAACTACTGTGAGCTGCAAAAAGAAATTTAATAGTCAACTACCTATTATTTAAAAAAAAAAATGAACTGGGTCTGGCAGGGATCTAATAAGCTGAAGTCACTCTATTAAGAGGAAGAAATACTCCACTCCAAGATGATTGAGAGCTAGCTGAGACAGATAATTTAGTACTAGTTAATAGGAAGAGTTCACCAGGAGTGTGCCTAATTTATACATGATGCTGTCTAACATAATAGGAAGGAGTTTAGAAACAAGGTCTAAACCCACCAAACTGGGCTTTGGAACTTTACTGATCAAAAGGAAACTGTGTCAAAAATGTCTATATTTTTAGAGTAACAGGGGATATATGTGTTCAAAATAGACATAGCGTGTATATTTTAAAGCCTTCTGACTCAGCTTTAAAAAAAAAAACTGGAGGGAGTCGGGGGAGGGCAGTCTATAAACTAACTGAAAATTATCTGAGAAACAAACAAAAACAACCTAGCTTTGATTTAGAAGAGTAAAGGGGCTGGAGGTGGGGCTGGTCAAAAGCAATGTTTACAACAGATTTATTTATTCTCCACTATAAAAAAAAAAAGGGAAAAATCATAGCCAGAACTGAAAAAAATCATCATTTATTTTCACTGTAACTATAACAAAGGATCCTCATTTCAAATGGAGGATTAATTCTGGAAGGGCATGTATGTTTCTGTGCACAAAGATATTAATAGACACTGTACATTTTTATTTCCTAAATTTGGAGATAAGGATATCATATTTCATTCTATTTATTTATTTATACCTATGTTACAAAATATTCACCTAGGATTTCAGAATTTATACATTACATTAATCTGATGCTCAAAATAATCCTTTAGAAGTAAGAAGAGCAGATATTACATTGTCCCTGGATTACATATGAGGAAACTGAAACTCAAAAAAGGAAATAATTTGCCAAGGCCATAAATGGAAAAACTGAGATTCAGAATCTTGTGCTATCATACTTGATCATAAAAATTTAGATTTCAACTCCAAGTCAAACATCAACTTACAGCAGTAATTTTACATGCCACAAAGGTGAATATATAAAAGTACAAGTTTAACAAAACAAATGTGTGCTAAGGTTACTACAAGTGGGCCTGAGACTATTATCCTTAGAGAGGCTTGCATGCACAGCTAGCCCTTGGCTGGAGTATGCGAGATACTAAAGATTTCAGGAGCTTCCTCCATTCTCCAGATAAAGAACAGCTTGCTGTGTCTAAACTGTAAACAATGTGGTTTATGGTGGACACCTGGTTTCTCATGAGTCTAGAATTTTGATACATGTTAGGAAAATGGGACCAATCCCAATTAAAACTCTGGGCCCTAAGTCTCTAATGAACTTCTTTCATGGAAAGCATTTGATATGCATTCTCACAACCTTCTGATGGAAGAATTAAGTGCATTCTGTGTGACTTCATTGGGAGAACTCCTGGGAGCTTGTCTGATTTCCTACAGACTTCACTACATGTCCCCTCTTTCTTTGCTGATTTTGTCTTAAATCCTTTTGCTGTAGCACCTTATATTCATAAATATGACTGCACTGAATTCTGTGATTCCTCCTAGAGAATCATTAAACCTAGTTATGGTCTTTGGGACTCTTGACAGAAAACATTAGACCAAAAAAATAATAAGATTAAGGATACATACATGCATGTTAAGAGGGTCTACTAGATGAGCAGCAATACTCATTTCATATTCTGAAAGCTTCACATTTTTCACACCAATTTGTTTCATTAATTTTTCTGCCTAGAAAGAAAAAACAAGCAACCTCCTTTAGTTTGTTATTTAGACACTAGCACTTCAAAACATGTATCTGTGAAGTCTATAGAGCAATGAATAGACATGCAAGGTTTTCCAGATATTCTACACCATCTGATTTCATCCTTCTCCACTGTTAAGTCCTTAGGTTAAAAAAAAAAAGATTTGAAGGTCTACTCTACAAAAACCAGGGCAGTTTAAATCAGCTCTTAGGAAATGAGAAAATAGAGCACATGACTGAAGAAATATAATACATAGCCTCTCAGTGCTACAATCAGACTCTAAGGTACAATCAGATTTCTCTTTCCTAGGAAGATTATTATGACAGATGCAGATGAAGCTTTAAGACGAGAGAGCAAGGAGTTCAGGGTATTAAGAAATGGACAATTGAAGTGTCTGTCCTTAAATTTGTAGAGTATCTGAAAACAGGTGTCTAATTTTCCCGAAATTACCTATATATCTACAACAGATGTTCTGACCTACCTAATTTCAGATTGTTCTCTGATGCCACCCTTTTTAGTTAAAGTCAATTCTTGAGGCTAGGCAACCAGAGACAATAAAAATAATTTTGAATTAGGAGTATGCTTGCACATATCTTTTGGAGAAGGGAATGGCAACCCACTCCAGTATTCTTGTCTGGAAAATTTCAGGGACAGAGCCACTTGGCAGGCTACAGTCCACGGAGTGCGAAGAGTCCCACAAGACTGAGCAACTAACACTTTCACTTCCACATATTTTTAGAGCTGGGCAAAACCAGCCTTATATTGTAAGCTTTAGTGAAGCAACAAAGCTTTCAATTAAAATAAGGATAAGGATAAACATTTACTGAATGTGCCATAAATCATGACAAAACACTCTAGACGGATTAACTCACTGAATTTTCAGAGAGATCCTATGAGGTAGGTACAATTTTTCCCCAACACAGAGAAAGCAACTGAAGCTTAGTTCAGACTAAGTTATCTGTCTTAGTTTAAGTTAGCAAATGGAATAGACAACATGTGAATCCAGGCAGTCCCAACTTGAGCCTATATTTTAACCATCACATATGTTATTTTGGTTTCCTCAATTACATGATTAGAGTTTGTGGCCACTAGAGACAACATATTCACATTTCAATTAAGTGAATCTTTTTAGAAATGAAGGTGCCCTGATAAATCACATTTACCTAGATTTTTGCTGTTGCATTTTCCTAGAACACTTCTGATTATATATAATCTTGCTATTTGTCAGCAATATTGCTACTCTTAAAAATATTCACATCACACGGCATGATTGTAGGTTAGTTACAGGATTAGGATGTGTGTTGATCATAAAGTATTATGGTACTTTTTAAAAGTGCTAAGAACCACATCATTTTTCCTCATTAGCCACCCTCTATAAATTTACTGTATTAATGGATAAAGCAGCCTTTTCCAGATTCTTCTCTTTCTTACAAACAACTTCTCTTTCACTGACTACAAATGTGTTGGCTGTAAAAGGTATCCTATTTTCTGCACCTATAACCTATAATAGCATTTAACTCTTCTTTTTCACTGTACTTCTATAAATCCCACATGTGAAACTATCCCACACGTGTTCTTTTTAGGCCATGCTCTAAAACAGTGGTTCTCAATCAGGGGTGACTTTGTATCCCCATGGGACATTCAGCAATGTCTGGAAATACCTTTGGTTATCACAACTTAGGTGCTAATATTTCATTAAAAATTTTTACATTCATTTTAAAGTTTTGGAATTGTCATTATGCTACCCTCTTAGAAAGGTTTGGTGTTTCCTCTTTTCCTACTGTCTAGAAAAGTTCATATAAAATTGTTATTATTGTTTCTGAAATCTTGCTAGAGTTTACCAGTACAATCCTATGAGCTAGTAGTTTTCTTTATGGAAATATTTTTTCCAATATCAATTTATTTCATAGTTATGGAACTATTCATATATTCTAATTCCTAAGTGAGCTATGGTAATTTACAATTTTCTAAGTTTGTCTATGTCATTTAGGTTTTCAAATTTACTGATATAATTATTAACTGTCTTTAATTTGTAATGCCTACAGCATCTGCCATTGCATTGTCTTTTATCATTCTTAGTTATTGGTAGCGTCACTTTTTTCTTGGTTGGTCTTACAGAAGTGTCAATTTTATCAGTCTCTTCAGATAACCAACTTTAGGTAGTACTGAGTTTTTCTATTATATATTCATTTTCTATATTTCTATTCATTCTCTCATTATTCTTTTTATTAATTCATTCTATCTTTATTATCTACATTCGTTCACTATCCATGGGTTTACTTCGTTAAAAACATTTTCCTCAGCCCAAGTTGGATACTTACGTTATCAATTTTCTACCTTCTTTTCAAATAAAAATACTTAAGAGCATAAATTCTCCCTGTGCTATGCTTAGTTGCTCAGTTGAGTCCAGCACTTTGCAACTCCAAGGACTGTAGCCCGCCAGTCTCCTGTCCATGGGCATTCTCCAGGCCTGATACTGGAGTGGGTTGCCATGCCCTTCCCCAGGGTATCCTCCCTTCCCAGGGATCAAACCCAGGTCTCCTACATTGCAGGCAAATTCCTTACTGACTGAGCCACCACGGAAGCCCAAGAATATTAGAGTGGGTAGCCTATCCCTTCTCCGGAGGATATTCCTGACCCAGGAACGGAACCGGGTCTCCTGCATTACAGCCGGATTCTTCACCAGCTAAGTTACCAGGGAAGCCCAAGAATATTAGAGTGGGTAGCCTATCCCTTCTCCGGAGGATATTCCTGACCCAGGAATGGAACCGGGTCTCCTGCATTACAGCTGGATTCTTTACCAGCTGAGTTACCAGGGAAGCCCCAAATTCTCCCTAAATACTAGCTAATATTTTAAGCTTAATTAAATTACAATATCATTTCTATGTGTTCTTTTATCTAAGAGTTATTTAGAAATGTTCCCTACTCCCCAAACTTACTGGATCTAATGATCATATTGTGCTGCAACGTAGCCTGTGTGTGTGTGCGCTTTGTTGCTGAGTCGTGTCTGACTCTCTGCGACCTCAAGGACTGTAACCCGCCAGGCTCCTCTGTCCATGGAATTTTCCAGGCAAGAATACTTAAGTGGCTTGCCATTTCCTACTCCAGGGGATCTTCCTGACCCAAGGATTGAACCCGTGTCTCCTGTGTCTCCTGCATTGCAGGCAGATTCTTTACTCACTGAGCCATCAAGGGAAGTCCTGTAATAAATATGCTACCAGTAAAATGAAACTTCAGATTTTGCTTTATAAGCAAAAGCTTTATAAGTTTAATGTCACAAATCTTATATGCATGCATGGGAGATGCACTCAACATGTTTTGGGTACAATGTACAACATACAGGCACAGATAAAGCTTGTTATTTGTTTAGATTTACATTCTCTAAAAATGTTTCATCTACAAATTATTGAAAGAAATGTTTAAAACCTTCACCCATGATGATGAATATGTTATTTCTCTCTGTAATTCCATGTATTTTTGTTTTATGTATTTTAATGCTATATTAATAGATGCACACAAATACAGAAATGTTATATTTCTTGGTGAATTGAATTTTTAATCATCATGTACTGAACCTCATTTTCTCTATTAATATTTTTGCCTTAATTTTTGTTCAACCAGCTTTCTTGATGCTTTATGTGCATTTTTCAACTTATGTTAAATACAACTTAAATTTCTTTTTCTAAACCATAACTACATCTGTGTCTTTAGTTAAATACATACAGTCTTTTGAGGGTCAAAGAATATCATCTGAGGCTCTCTACATCTTGGATTGGTACTGTGCTTTGTACTCTGACCTCCTCTGGATCATAAAAATAGCTCAAATTTTGTAGGTTTAGCAAATTCCACCAATTGTAAAAGTTAGCCATCAAATTCAATTTACCTTTCTGAATTTTTGCTTTACATTTTTTATCTGCATACTTTACTTTCTTGCAAGCTCATGAATGACTTTATGATTTAAAATATGTAGATTGTTTAGTTATTTTCAGCAGGAAAGTCAGTCCAGGTACTTACCATACTGAACTATTCATGCTCCACTTGGTCTGCACCATCTTCCTATCCCCTAAATGAAGGTTACTCTTCAGCCAATTATTTATATTACATAACATCTCCTTTAGAGACCTCCCAGTCACTAGTATCTATTGTAGTGACATATTACATATGCTCTCAACAGATATTTGAATGTATAAATCCTAATGGTTGAAGGAGCAAAGTAGAATAGTAATTTGGTGGGAAAAAACCCTCAAATTTTACTGTGGAAAATTCTTAAAGAAATGGGAATAACATATCACCTTACCTGGCTCCTGAGAAACATGCATACAGATCAAGAAGCAACAGCTACAACCAGACATGGGAAAATGGACTGGTTCAGAATTGGGAAAGCAATAAGATAAGGCTGTATTGTCACCCTGCTTATTTAACTTATATGCAGAGTACATCATGTGAAATGTCAGCCTGGATGAATCACAAGCTGAAATCAAGACTGCCAGAAAAAATAACAGCATCATATATGCAGATGATACTACTCTAATAGCAGAAAGCAAAGAGGAACTAAACAGCCTCTTGATGAGGGTGAAGAGGAGAGTGAAAAAGATGGCTTTAAACTCAACATTAAAAAAACTAAGATCATGGCATCCAGTCCCATCACTTTGTGTCAAATAGAAGGGCAAAAAGTGGAACCAGTGACAGATTCTCTTTTCTTGGACTCCAAAATCACTGTGGATGGTGACTGCAGTGATGAAATTAAGACACTTGCTCCTCGGAAGAAAAGCTATGACAAACCTAGACAGTGTATTAAGAAGCAGAGAAATCACTTTGCTGACAAACGTCTGTATGTATATCAAAGGTATGGTTTTTCCAGCAGTCACGTACAGATCTAAGAACTGGACTCTAAAGAAGGCTGAGAGCTAAAGAATTGATGCTTTCAAACTGTGGTGCTTGAGAAGACTGTTGAGAATCCCTTGGACAGCAAGGATATCAAACCAGTCAATCCTGAAGGAAACCAACTCTGAATATTCATTGGAAGGACTATGCTGAAGCTGACACTCCAATACTATGGCCAGCTGATGCAAAGAGCCAACTCACTGAAAAAGATCCTGATGCTGGGAAAGATCAAAGGTAAAAGGACGTGAATTTGAATAAACTCTAGGAAGACAGTGAAGCCATGTGTGCTACAGTCCATGGGGTCACAAAGAGTAGGACACAACTTAGGGACTCAACAACAACAACACACCAATAGCCCTGGGGCGTACCCTATCTTACCAAGACTCACTGCTCTAATGAGTCCAATTACTTAAAGGCATCTGATAAGCAATCTCCAAAGACTGTTGGGATTCTCTGGTGGCTCAGACAATAAAGAATCTGCCTGCAATGTGGGAGACCTGGGTTTGATCCCTGGGTTGGGAAGATCCCCTGGAAAAGGGAATAGCTTCCCATTCCAATATTCTTGCTGGAGAATTCCATGGACAGAGGAGCCTGGCAGACTCCAGTCCATGGGGTTGCAAAGAGTCAGAAACGACTAAGCAACTTTCACTTTCTTTTTGGCTTCCCAGGTGGTTCAGTTGGTAAAGAGTCTGCCTGCAAGGTGGTAGACCCGGGTTCAGTCTGTGGCTCAGGAAGATCCTCTGGAGCAGGAAATGGCAACCACTCCAGTATTCTTGCCTGGAGAATCCCATGGACAGAGGATTCTTGTGTACTACAGTCCATTGGATCACAAAGAGATGGACACGACTGAGTGATTAACACAAAGACTGATCCTTCCCCTGCCATTTAGACCTACAATTTCAACAGCTCCATGAATATTTTCCCTTGGATTCCTACCACCAACACAAACTGAATATGCTCAAATCAAACGTCACCTTCTCAAGTATTTGCCCCATCTACAGATTCTAAAACTCTATAAAAGATACTATGAGTCTGAGGATTCCAGACAAATCTCAGATTCATCTGTAAGATGTCCCTTTTCTCATCATCACAAAATCCTTTGAACATTTACCTACCTTACCCACTCCACTCCTTTCGTCACTCCTTTATTCTAGGTCTTTGCCAGCACTACTTGTCTATAGCCAACAGACAGATCTTCCTTCTAGTTTCCTTTGTCAGTGACATATTGGCACTTGCCAAGGGCGTTTGTCTTCTGTCCCTGAGAGGACTGAATCCTGTGCTGCCACAGCTGTTGACCTTAGACATACCCTGAAGGGAGTCTAGGGTTGAGAATGAGGCATTTTGTGCTCCAGAGAAACTGCTGGAACAGGTCTACAGATATTACTGTCAGGAACTGATATCTTCTTGGGCTCCAAAATCACTGCAGATGCTGACTGCAGCCATGAAATTAAAAGACGCTTGCTCCTTGGGAAAAAAGCTATGACCAACCTAGACAGCATATTAAAAAGTAGAGACATTACTTTGCCAACAAAGGTCCACCTAGTCAAAGCTATGGTTTTTCCAGTTGTCATGTATGGATGTGAGAGTTGGACTATAAAGAAAGTGGAGTGCCGAAGAATTGATGCTTTTGAACTGTGGTGTTGGACAAGACTCTTGAGAGTCCCTTGGACTCCACGATCATCACACCAGTCAATCCCAAAGGAAATCAGTCCTGAATATTCACTGGTGGGACTGAAGCTGAAGCTCCAATACTCTGGCCATCTGATGCAAAGAACTGACTCCTTGGAAAAGATCCTGATGCTGGGAAAGATTCAAGGCAGGAGAAGGGGACAAAAGAGGACGAGATGGCTGAATGCCATCACCAACTCGATGGACATGAGTTTGAGCAAGCTTCAGGGGTTGGTGATGGACAGGGAAGCCTCGCGAGCTGCAGTCCATGGGGTCACAAAGAGTCCAACACAACAGAGCAACTGAACTGACCTGAACTCATCCTTGGATCTCCTCATATTTAGCAAAGCACTAAGTCCCCTCATGGTGACATCACCTCCTTGGAACCAGTAGAAAAATCTTTTTGTACAAAAAGTGCTTGATTGCACGAACATTCCTTCACCAAAATCATGTATACTGACCTACTTGCTCCCTGCCTGACACCTTCATAAACAGCAGTTTCTCAGAGGTATCTGAGGTGCTATGTCCCAGGCTGCAGTCCTCACTTTGCCCCAAATAAAACTTAACTGGCAACTCTCACGTTGTGCATCTTTTAAGTTGACAGTTATGACGACTGATGAAAAGACCCAGAGTGGGAGATTGTGCTTGGAATAGTGGTGCACCATGTCCCGGGATTCCAGCGCTGGTTTTGACAGACACATTACCATTTTTTCTCCCGAGGGACGGCTCTACCAAGTAGAATATGCTTTTAAGGCTATTAACCAGGGTGGCCTTACATAAGTAGCTGTCAGAGGGAAAGACTGTGCAGTAAGTGTCACACAGAAGAAAGTACCTGACAAATTACTGGATTCCAGCACAGTGACTCACTTATTCAAGATAACTGAAAACATTGGCTGTGTGATGACAGGAATGAGAGCTGACAGTAGATCCCAGGTACAGAGGGCACACTGTGAGGCAGCTAATTGGAAATACAAGTATGGTTAAGAAATTCCTGTGGACATGCTGTGTAAAAGAATTGCTGATATTTCTCAGGTCTACACACAGAATGCCGAAATGAGGCCTCTTGGTTGTTGTATGATTTTAATTGGTATAGATGAAGAACAAGGCCCTCAGGTGTACAAGTGTGATCCTGCAGGTTACTATTGTGGGTTTAAAGCAACTGCTGCAGGAGTTAAACAAACTGAGTCAACTGGCTTCCTTGGCAAAAAAGTAAAGAAGAAATTTGATTGGACCTTTGAACAAACAGTGGAAACTGCGATTACATGCCTGTCTACTGTTCTATCAATTGATTTCAAACCTTCAGAAATAGAAGTTGGAGTAGTTACAGTCGAAAATCCTAAATTCAGGATTCTTACAGAAGCAGAGATTGATGCTTACCTTGTTGCTCTAGCAGAGAGAGACTAGACACTGTAGTTAGTTCACCAAATCCGTGACACCACTTGCCTGTGTGTTTGGTAACAACAGACCAACATTTTGGGGGCCCCTCGATTGAAAAAGGAACTTCTCCCACTCTTGCTGCCACTGAAATGGTTAGGACTCTGTATAAATAAAACCAGTGCTTTTGGGAAAAAAAAAAAAAAAAGAAAAGACCCAGAGTGACGTCCTTCCTTTGCCTGAACTCTCTGAGGAATGGAGCCTTGGGACCAGCAGTGGCCCCTTGTACCCATCCACCTCCCTGGGTAAATGAGACAATTTCCTGTCCCCTTAGCAAAATCAATTCCATTCCTCATAGTTTCTTTAATAGAAAATCACACTGCACTTTCCTTAAGCAATCATGAACTAACTGTCCTTTATGTGAGTATTCTGTAGATTGGTAAACATAAATACCAGTGATCATTTCTAAAAACAATTGCTTTCTTATAGAGGACATCTCAGGATGGCATCGGACATTACTTATTAACAGTCCAAAATCTCTAGTTTCTCTGTAAGAGAAAGTTAAGTGTTCAGTAATTAATATTTCTGAATCTTAATTTTTTTTCATAAAACAAAATTTTATATAACTGAAGGATCCTTCCTGGGACTAGGTAATTGCCTTTAACAAAAAACAGAATGAAATTCCAGTGTTTCAAATCAACTTGTTACACATCTATATAAACCCACAGTGTCCTGGCACAACATGCTTTCATTTTCTTTCTCATCATAGAGCTAGAATCCTGATTTATTTCAGCAGAGAATCCACAGGCGACAGGAAAGATTGTGGCATTAAAATATTCATTTACACTTTTGTGGTAGTTCAACAGTAGTTCTGGGCAAACTTGCAAACCATACAAGATTGAAAGCATAAGCGGGTGCTAAGACTCAAATGAGAAAAAGGAAAAAAAGAGAAAAAGTAGGAAGAAAAACCTCTGAGAATAGCCAGGGGTATTTAAATGAACCATAAGAATGCCAAGAATATTTAAACCCCCTTTTTTAAAAAGGGGATTTTTCTTTTTTGACTTAAAATATTTCACTCTAAACACATTTGTGTCATCTGTCAATGAAAAAATACCACTAATACACTGTGGACATCTTTTGCAAAGTATATCCATGCCCTTTTTCTTTTTCACGTGGTGAACTTCAACCTAGCAATTATTACAACAAATATTATAGTCTAAAGCTCAAACACATTTTAGCAATTTTGAAAGTGAATTGCATACAAACCAAATAAAATGTACATTATAACAAGTATTTCCACCTAGGACTGTGGGGACATGAGCCTTTCGCACTGATCTCAGCGCCTTTTCACACAGGTGCCTTTCTAAGGCATCAAGGCTACCTTCAGCCTCACTTTCAGGCTCCTTTCTAGGCTCTGGCTCTGCTTCTGGTTCTCCTGTGCTGATGTGGTTGTGGGAGCAGATACGAATGCAGGGGTTGTAACATATGCCGTAGTGGCAGCTGCAGCCTTCTTCTTCCTGAATCTTTATTTTTCTTTGGAAATGACCTAGCTATTCAATAACTTCCATCGCGATAGTTTAGCACAACCCTCGTAATTCAGACATCAGCTCCTTGTGACCAGCAGAAAACCTTTTTGTAAGATAAGTGCTTGATTGCATGAACTTCCCCTTCACCAAAATCATGAACACTGACCTTGCCCCCACCTCTTTGGAGCAGTTTCTCAGAACTATCTGAGGTGCTATCTGCCAGCCTGTAGTCCTCATTCTGCCCCCAATAAAACTTAACTCACAACTCTTATAGTACATCTTTTTTAAGGTGACACTGATTCCAATTCCTGTTACATGCTACAGTAAGGTGAATTATTCATAAAACATTGCTGTGAACATCACCTAAAATCTTTAATATATGATGGAGGAAAAAAACAGTCTCTTTAGCAAGTGGTGTTGAGAAAGCTGGACAGCTGCATGCAGATCAATCAAGTTAGAAAAGATGATCACACCATACAAAAAATAAACTTAAAATGGCTTGAAGACCTAAATACGAGATATGATACCATAAAATGCCTAGAAGAAAGCATAGGCAAAAGATCTTTGACATAAATAACAGCAATGTTTTCTAAGGAAATAAATGGGACCTAGTCAAACTTATCAGGGCTTCCCTGATAGCTGAGTTGGTAAAGAATCTCCCTGGAGTGTAGGAGACCCCACTTTGATTTCTGGGTTGGTAAGGTCCATTGGAGAAGGGATAGGCTACCCACTCCAGTATTCTTGGGCTTCCCTTGTGGCTCAGCAGGTAAAGAACCCACCTGCAAGGCGGGAGACCTGGGTTTGATCCCTGGGTTGGGAAGATACCCTGGAGAAGGGAACGGCTACCCACTCCAGTATTCTGGCCTGGATAATTTCACGGACTGTACAGTCCATGGGGTTGCAAAGAGTCGAACACAACTTCCACAATCAAACTTACAAGTTTTTGCGCACCAAAGGAAACGATAAACAAAATGAAAAGACAACTTATGGACTGGGAGAAAATATTTGCAAACAATGCTACTGACAAGGGCCTAATTTCTAAAATATACAAACAGCTTATGCGATTCAGTAACAACAACAGAAACCAAACAATCCAATCCAAAAATGATGGGTAGAAGTCCTAAACAGACATTTCTTCAAAGACATACAGATGGTCAATAAGCAGATGAAAGGACATTCAACACTGCTAATTATTAGAGAAATGCAAATCAAAACTACAATGAGGTATCACTTCACACCAGTCAGAATGGTCATCATCTAAAAAGTCTACAGATAGTAAATGTTGGAGAGGGTGTGGAGAAAAGGGAACCTTCCAACATTGTTGGTGGGAATGTAAACTGGTGCAACCACTATGGAGGACAGTATGGAGGTTCCTTAAAACACTGAAAATAAAACCATCATAGGATCCAGCAAGCCCAGTTCTGGGGCTCTATCAGGAGAAAACTATGATTCAAAGAGATACATGCACCCCAATGTTTACAGTAGCACTGTTTACAACAGCCAAGACCTGGAAGCAACCTAAAAGTCCATGGACAGATGAATGCAGAAAGAAGATGGGTGCAGTGCATATTAACAGTGGAATGCTACTCAGACATAAAAAAGAATGAAATAGTGCCATCTGCAGCAACATGGATGGACCCTGGGATGACTGTACTAAGTGAAATCAATCAAACAGAGAAAGACAATATCATATGACATCACTTATATGTGGAGTCTAAAATACGATACAAATGAACTTATTTACAAAACAGGAACATTTCACATGTTACACAAAGTAAAATGTATACCATTACTGAAGATAAAATTTATTTAGTGTGTTGAAAAATTTTACCTAGATTCCTTCATTTATAAGCTGAAAAATTATTCTAACTAGGATGTTCATTAAAAATACTGTACTATTTTTATTCTTCACTTTTTCTCCTAAGTTGCCTATATGGTTGAAAAGGATTTAACAAAAAATACTCTTTTAGGAATAATGAAATATTATATAAAAACATATTTCCACATGGGTCTTATAGAATTTGTCATTAATTTATAATTCTACTATATCCTTAGTTTTATGAAAAAGTATTTGTTAGCTACAAGAAAAATGATCCTCAAACATTTTAATCATACCTGTTTCTGGGCTTCTACCTTTTGCTTTCTGGTTGGATCAATTGCATCTACCATCCATTTAATTGTAAAGTATGTTACTGCACCAAATATTGTCAAACGGAAAATTAAACCAACAACTTCATTCCGACTCAAGGGACGAGAAAAGGTTTCAGCATGTACCATCTTGATTGTTAACCTTAAAAAACAAATAGAAATGTCAGTAGATAATAATTAGATTCATTAAAATTGGGAGACTGATAGGTAGCATAAACTAAACAAGAAAAACTGACTTTTAGTCAAAGTCAACATTACCTACCTTGTAATTGTTCTAGTTAAGGAGAAACGGATTTTTAAATATTAAGTAAACAAACACATTTTAAGCTCCTCTTGGAAACAGGCTTATTTATTAAATTTTTTAATAAACTTTCTTAAAAGTTCATATAATTTTAAGTACAGAATAATTCTATTCAAAAATGCAGTAAATGTCTTAAGGCATTTACTCTCTTAAATAATTTTCAATAACTATTTCAGGGAATCTAGAAAAATAATGACTATAATACTTACACAACTGAAAAAAGGCAGCCAAACAATGAAATACTTTACTAATGTAATGGTACACGAGGTAATCTGAGTAAAATTCAAACTGTGAACTGATTCGCTGTTCCCTCATACTTACTTTTAAAGGTTTCCAAAGCCTGCTAAAATTTATACATGCCATTTTCTCAATTCATACATGACATGAAATTTTTGGAGCCATCTTACTATTTCCAACAACCTAGCTATGTATGAAACAAGCAGAATCTTCAAAACGTTTGAGCCACAAAAATACAGCTCTCACCCAAGATAAAGAGGAAAAAAGGAGGCAACATGCCTATTTTTACACATATACCTAAGCAGTTACATCAACCACAGCTTGGCTTACAGGAGGCATGCACACCTGTGTCAAAGGCAATGACCATCCAGTAGAATAAGCTTTAGGGATGACGTGACTGTCACATGTTGAGAGAGAATCTCGGCCTCAAATAACGCCATTATACTCTTCACAAGGAGTGTGCTGAGTACTATGTGATTTGGGGGTGGGGTGGGGAATGTATATTGTGCATTCGTGTGAAAAGGAATAAATCCAAAATCTGTACCCAGAACAACAGGTGAAAATTAGGTTCTTCATAGGCTAATTTATGGTCATTCCAGCTCTAAAATAATTATTGTTTCTATTCTCACTAGTACTATTTAGTTAAAGATTTTCCTCAGTCATTCCAACAGAATTGGTGTCAGACTATTGAACGATTTCCAAAAGAAAAGTCAAGGATTCCAACCTTCTGCATCACTAGGAGACATTCACTTCACAATAATACACTATTTAATTTAAACTTAACAATTGGGTTTAAATTAAATAACTGAAAAACCTTTATTTTGGATAAAGACATTTTGGCCTAGGGATATTAAATGACTTAATTCATACAATAAAGCACTTATCAAGCATGTGTATATATTGCCTACTGTATCTTGAGTATACAATAATGGCTAAGACACAATTACTTTACTTCAGGAATGCACAGTCCATTATTATCTTATTAAAAATTAAGCTAGAATAACCAACCCCCTCTCCAATAACAAAAAAAAAGAAGCTAGAGAAAAGCCATATAGTTAAAAATCTCTTATGTAACAAATCAAAGTGTGCTTTCTATCATCATCATGGATTTCTAAAAATGGGTTAACAGTACTCTCCTTCTTATAGTAAGTGGAAAACTGCCTTTAGTCTTTATTCCAACACAGTAAATTTGAAAATTCAGTTGGAACATGTGGTATCATGTGGGAGCGTTATTCACAACTGAAAATAAAACAACAGGCAAAATAAAGATTTATTAGCTTAAACTGCTGCTGCTGCTGCTAAGTCACTTCAGTCGTGTCCGACTCTGTGTGACCCCACAGACTGCAACCCACCAGGCTCCCCCATCCCTGGGATTCTCCAGGCAAGAACACTGGAGTGGGTTGCCATTTCCTTCTCCATAGCTTAAGCTAGTGGTAGTCAAATTAAATGTTTTCAAAAGTTTTGAGTTAGTAGGGATAAAACTGCCATCTACTGGATGGTCACTGAAATACACGAACTAGGACTACCATCAGTATACCCCATTCAACGAGATAACAATTTTTAAACCTATTAGAAAAAACAAGACAAAGTCTTTGCTAACCATATATTTTCCTATAATTAAACTATTAACTGCAATAGAGAACTCTGGACCTAGTCACTTCTAAAAGGGATCCTTCTTCTAAAATGACTTCAAAATCCTGAAATGAAAGTGAAACTTCTACTTGTAGGTTGTGTATTTGATTATACACTCATCTATCATTCATATGACATTGATATGCTTGCAATGTAAGGCTGTTACAGTAACAATACTATTACAGCAGAATATATAATAAAAGTTGCACATGCATACAACACTATGGGCTATATTTCAATTTTGTATGAACATTAGGATCAATACACAAATATACACATAAACATGGATGATGCCATGTACAACTAAGAAATATGGCAAAACACCGTTAACTCAGTTATTTGTTAGGCAAATATAACAACATATAGCTCCATTATAAAGAGTTCTCCATTTCAGTGTAGTAAACTTTAAAATCGTACCACCTCCTCAAAAAGCAGTTTACTGGCAGGTTAAGGTCCAAGAGTACGGTATTCATGCTACAGCACCTCTCTAATTCACTGCAGTGTTCTACAAAGTTTTTCTCAACCCCAGAAGTCCCAGTTTCGCAGACATCAAGGCCCTATGAACACTGCCTGTGACAAAGAAAGCCTGCCAACACTCACATAAAGGACGGGTTATTATTAACAGCACCATCCTCTGCGAAAGCGTGCCCAGGCTTGAAGAACCACCTCCACTTTTGCACGAGGAGGTAGCAGTGTCTGTGCGACAATCAGACCCTGCTCGTTCTGGCCGCCTTTCCCTAGGACCCCAGTTCTGAGGTCGCCCGGAACGATCCTCAAGTCACCGCGGCGACCAGGTTGCCTAGAGATTCCCTGGAAAGGGCCTACGTCCTGGGGGCAGCGCTAACGGAGAGTTAAGGGCCTAGGCCGGGCCGGGAGCCAATGCGAAGCCCGGGACGCCCTTGGAGGTTAAGCCGGTGGATACGAAGGGCTGCGGGAAGTTGAGAGGCGACAATGAGGTGGGGCGTGGAAGGACGGCGAGGTGACCCGAGATCGGCTTCCCAGGCCCGCGCGGGTCCCTGAAGGAGCTCAGCTGGATCCATCTCCCGCCCCACGAAGCCCCGCGGGAAGCCGCTACTCACCCCCGGGGTTGAAACAGCGGCCGCAGGAGCCCTTACCAGCCTTACACAGGAAGGAAACGCCGCCTGGGAAAGAACGCTTCCGGCGGGAGTAGCGGCCCGCCCCCTCGCACGGAGCATGCGCGGCCGTGGCCGAGTGCTTGAGGGGCGTATTTCCGGCTTTCAGAAGTGGTGGGGGGATTCGGCGGGTGCGAGGTCACTCATCAGCTGTGTAACCTGCTCTCCGCTGAAGCGAACCTCTGAGTTGAGTTGAGTATCAGAGAGAGAACTGGGGCAGGCGCTTGTCACGTAAAGTCCCTGCCCTGCTCCCAGCTCCTGTCGCAACACTGACAAATCCGGGAGCCTTCTTGAGAGTGCAAAGAAATGCTCAGTATTCTGAGTATTCAGAGTTCTTTCTTGACTTCTGCTTGACCCTTACCTCGGCCCTTCACCGTCCCCCTGCCCCCGAGCCCCGTTGCAAACCCACACGCTGCTGTTCTGTCCTTTAGCCAAAGCTCTAACGCGCATGGGTAACCCCCACCCTTCACCATCTGTCTTTCAGTTTTAGGGTGAGCTCACCCACCTCCCCATCGTCTGCGCAAACACCTGGGGGTGGTGCCTAAAATCTTTCTGCGAAAGGATTCTGTAGCCTACCGGGGCAGGCCTGATAGCAGGGACAAAATAGGGCACTGTAACAGGTTTTGCATTTCGGTGACTTCCCTTTTTCTTTTCCCCTTCCCCTTTCCAGAATGAGACGTGGTGAACAAGGTCCCCAGGGAGCAAATCTGAAAGCCGGCTCCTCCAAAACACAGACTACCAGGGGGCGAGACGACATTAGACTCTGTCCCCAAGTATACCAGCATCACTTCCTTCAGACTGAGGCGGTGAGACTAAGAAGTAATGGGACAGTTCCTCTTCCTACCCTCCTCGGAAGGCAGTGTGCCTCTCGACTTTAGACAGCATCCTTGATGGCTAAAATTCTACAGCCTGATTGCTGAATCTAGTGAATGCAAGCTTGTGATATTGTGAGGATAATAACTACAGTTTACTGAATGTCTGCTTATTGGCAGGCATATTGGCATGCCATATGTATCTATATGGAAGCCTGTAGGGCTACAGTCCATGGGGTTGCAAAGTATCCGAAAGGACTGAACTCAGAGAGATTTCTATGCTTCACACCCTTAACCTAAATTCCTCAAAATCCCCAATCCTCCTAAATAGCCATTATTTTATTTTTATTTATTATTTATAGATGAGCATATTTTAAAGCTTAGATAAATTTTCCTAAGTTCATGCACCCAATAACTGACAAAATTTCTTTGGGACCTAGATCTGATTCAAATCCTACACTTTACATTCTCTCTTTGAAGTAGTAATTTAATATCAGTTAAATTTTAAAATCAAGGCGAAAGAGGTAAGACCATGACATGATGAAATCTTAATTAAGACTTTAAAGAGTAAGGAAGGGATGACAGCAATATGATGAATATTTTAAAACTATGATTGAATTTATTGACAAAAATCAGAATGGAATCTAATACTGTAAGTGGTTCATGCTTTACATTGATGCCTTTTTGCCTATATTTTTGCTTACAACCATAAATAAATTCTTTTAAAAAAATGATATGAAGCTGGGTTTGGCAGTGCTGTGAAAGTGAAAGTGAAGTCACTCAGTCCTGTCCGACTCTTTGCTACTCCGTGGACTGTAGCCTACCAGGCCCCTCCATCCATGGGATTTTCCAGGCAAGAGTGCTGGAGTGGGTTGCCATTTCCTTCTCCAGAGGATCTTCCCAACCCAGGGATCCAACCCAGGTCTCCCACGTTGTAGGCAGATGCCTTACCGTCTGAGCCATGATTATTCAGAGAGGGTAATAAGATTTGGAGACCTGCAGAATGGTTATGAGACCAGGATAATATTTACCAAAAAACACAAGTCATGTGTTCAGCAGTCTTGGAAGAGATTCTCCACTAGGTCCCTGGGATTATCCTCAATGTGAGTCATTGCTTATGATGCTCATAGGAGCATGCCTTGACAGAGCTAAAAGGTAGAAGTTATCAAAGGAAAGAACTTTAGGTTTTGTGGCTGGTGACGATAACCATACCCACTGGTAAGGAAAATGAGCTGAGACATTCTAAGGTGGTGATAGATTTCCATCATCCACTGAATGAAACTGGGTCAACTAAGGCCCCCACTTGCCTTACTCTGAGAACCAGGATAACCATCCTACCCAGTTTGTCTGACATTAAGGGGGTTTCTAGGACATAGATCTTTAAATGCTAGTATAGGGGAAGTCTCAGGCGAGCCATGGGGAGTTGGTCACCCTACTCGGATCATCCTAAATGAAATCTAGAACCAGGTGGAGCTATCAGTATGGTTGTATCTGTACTCAATTCATCTGCTTAATATCTGGGGTTCAGTTGCACAGGAAAGGTAATTGTTGGATAAATTAATTAAGGCTGACTGTAAAGAGTCTAGTCACTTCAGTTGAGCCCAACTCTTTGCGAACCCCTGGACTGTAGCCCACCAGGCTTCTCTGTCCATGGGTTTCTCCAGGCAAGAACACTGGAGTGGGTTGCCATTCCCTTCTCCAGGGGCTCTTCCCAACCCAGGGATCGAACCCAGGTCTCCTGATCGCAGGCGGATTCTTTACCACTGAGCCACAAGGGAAGCATCAAGAGTCTACCTGCCCCCAAATAAATGTTGCCACTCATGCCTTTTTCCAGTGGTTTAACTATAAACTGAGTACCTACATCTCTCCTTTTTTGGCTCTGATTTTCATTTAGCAAATCCTTAGGAAGCCTTCTATGTTTGGGCCCTAAGACATCAAATTACTGCCTTCCCTTATACCATGAACATTCATTTCCAGCAATCACTAAATCAGCTATATTCTTCCAGAATAGAGCTGAGTGAACATATGCTTTTCATCCCAGGATAGCTTTATATAATCCCTGGCAGCACAAAGCACCATATTTGGCCCTCAGTAGGGGCTCAATAAATAATTCACTATGTGTAATATTAATCAGGAAATTATAACAACAGATTTTTGGTAGACCTTCTGAGCCTTCCCTCCGTGATTGTCAGAATCAAGATATTAAAAATAGTTATTATATTTACTGTAAAAAGTTTTTGTTTATTTTTATCTTTTGTGGTTAGTCGTTCATATTTTCTTTTTTTGTTGTTCATATTTTCTATTTCTTTCTGTTTTAGTTTTGAAAAGTTATACTTTTCTAAGAATTTCTCCATTTCTTCCAGGTTGTTCATTTTATTGGCATATAGTTGCTGGTGGTAGTCTCATGATGCTTTGTGTTTCTGCATCGTCTATTGTAACTTTTCCTTTTAATTTTATTGATTTGAGTCTTCTCTATTTTTTCTTGATAAGTCTGGCTAATGTTTCATCAATTTTGTGTATCTTCTCAAAGAAACAGCCTTTAGTTTTATGTATCTTTGCTATTATCTCCTTTATTTCTTTTTCATTTATTTCTTCCATGATCTCTATGATTTCTTTGCTTCTACTAACTTTGGGGGACTTTTGTTCTTTTTCTAGTTGCTTTAGCTGTAAGGTTAGGTTGTTTATGTGATGTTTCTCTTGTTTGTTGAGGTAGTCTTGTGTTGCTATAAACTTCCCTCTTAGCTCACATCCCACAGGTTTTGAGCTGTCATATTTTCATTGTCATTTATTTCTAGGTATATTTTGATTTCCTCTTTGATTTCTTCAGTGGTCTCTTGGTTATTCAGAAACATATTGTTTAGCCTTCATGTGTTTGTGGGTTTTTTTTAATAGTTTTTTCCCCTATAGTGACATCTAATCTTACATTGTTGTGATCAGAAGATAAACGAAATGATTTCAATTTTTTAAAATTTATCAAGGCTCGATCTGTGACCCCAGATGTGATCTGTGCTGGGGAATGTTTCATGTGCACTGATAAAAAAGTAATATCTGTTTTTGTATGAAATGCCCTGTAGCTATCAATTAGGTCCAACTTGTCCATTGTATCATTTAACGCTTGTGTTTCCTTATTAATTTTCTATCTGGATGATCTATCTGTTGGTATGAGTAGGGTGTTAAAGTCCCCCACTATTATTGTGTTACTGTTGACTTCCCCTTTGGCATTTGCCTTATATATTGAGATGCTCCTATGTTGGGTGCATATATATATTTATAATTGTTATATCTTCTTCTTGGATTGATCCTTTGATCATTGTGTAGTGTCCTTGTCTCTTGTAATGGTCTTTATTTTAAAGTCTATTTTATCTGACATGATATTGCTACTCTTGCTTTCTTTTGACTTCCATTTGCATGGAATATCTTTTTCCAGCCCCTCACTTTCAGTCTGTATGTGTCCCTAGGTCTGAAGTGTGTCTCTTGTAAACACCATATATTAAGGGTCTTATTTTTGTATCCATTCAGCAGATCTTTTGGTTGGAGCATTTAATCCATTTACATTTAAGGTAATTATTGATATATATGATCCTATTGTTTTGGATTTGTTTTTATAGGCCTTTTCTTTCTCTTGTGTTTCCTGTCTCAAGCAGTTCCTTAATATTTGTTATATAGCTGATTTGGTGGTGCTGAATTCTCTTAACTGTTGCTTTTCTGAAAAGCTTTTGATTTCTCCTTCAAATCTGAGTGAGATCCTTGCTGGATAGAGTAATTTTGGTTGTAGCTTTTCCCCTTTCATTGCTTCAAGTAAATCTGCCACTCCTTCTGGCCTGCAGAGCTGATGTTGTTTGCTTTTAAACTGATGCCTCTTAAGACAGTTCATGGCAGTTCTCTCCTCAGGAAACTGAATTTTCCTTTGTTTTTGTTGGTTGAATGGAGGTGTGGGTAGTTTTCTCTGCAGCCAAGGTAAATCAATGCACTAGACCCTTGAAGGGGGAAGGGATTCCTTGGATTAGGAACTGTAGAATTTCTCTGTGAGTCTATTCACTTGAACAACTTGGCAAAGTGCATATTCCCAGGTCCCGGTCTTAAAAGGCTCCTGTTTAACTGCTCTAGGTTTTGGTCCAAGTCTTTGTATTCTGAATAAGCATTTTCAATGATTTGGATATAGGTAGGTTGGGACCACACCTTGACAAACTCTTAGTATATAAAACTTAGTATGTAAAACTCTTATATATAGTACATAAACTTTAAAAAAAATCTTAGTATATAAAACTCATATGTAAAATTATTAGTGATAATTTTATATATATTTTTGTACAAATCTTTTCTGTCTCATACCCAAAAGCTTATTTGATTCACTGAACCATTAAGCTAGCTGGGATACATTAAGAAATCAAGGCCAGGAAGCATCATGACAAGATTCAGAATAAAACAGTCTTTGGAAAGAAAAACAAATCTGAAATATTGGATAAATAAACATGGTAAACATGACTGTATTCATTGCTCATTAGAAATGATTCACTTGACAATGATTTAGAAAGAATAGAACTTCAAGAAATAGATAAAATCATATAGCAGTAGTTCTGCCAGTGTAAGAGTCACTTGGTAACCTTGGTTCTTTTAAAAATATTTCATTGAAAAATAATAATCTTGATTATTACTTTGACACGTTAAATAATAGAATGGGTGGAGGAAGAAAAGTAAAGCAAAAATATGAAACTGTATCTGAAGCAATGAAAGTACTGAGAAAGACTAATTTTGGGTGCTTGAAATTCTAGGAGAAAGAATAAGAGGGCATCAAGGCAAAACTAATGGAAAATCAAAATTTCAACAGATTGTATGAAGTGGAAAGATGAATTGATAGCTTCATTCTATAAAAAGCACAGAGAACCAAAAGACTCAACAGTAAAGTGCAAAGAATATTGTAAATCTACCTTTCATGCTTTAATGTTTTTAAAATTTGTATATAATTTAAAATGAGTGTATACAGTAATTAGTGTATATGTAATTTTCTCATATCATCAGGGTAGCACTAATCCACATTCTTACATTACTTTATAATCATTTTTGTCAAGGACTACTTCCAATTATGCATTTTTTTTTTTACAGTTTATGCTACCAGAAAATATTTTCTAGAGCTTACCTCTTTAAAATTTGCAGTATTTTGTTTATCTTTAATACACTACTGAAAATAGACTGTTTAAGTGATTGTTGTTCTGTCACTGAGTTGTGTTCAAGTGATACCATCTGTGAAAGGTCAGAATTGATCAAACCAGGGAATTGGTTGGGAAGGAGTCTAACCTTGCTGTAGCCTTATTAGCAAGAGTTTTAAGGCACAAATGAAAGGGTAAACTCCCTAGAATTTATTTGGGCCCTTCCTAAATGCCTTTCCATATAAATTTTTTTAAATGGGAGAGGAGAAGGGAGGGCTTGGATAAGAATAACAAAGATATGAATTCATTAGCCAAAATAGAAGAAACTATAGTTGAAACATTAATTCTCAATTCCTGTAACAGCAGATTGATAGATGAAGCATAAAACAAGACCAGATGCTGTGGTTTCCAGGATGCACTTGGCTTCCCATCCTTTATAACCTGGAGCATTTTTTGCTTGTAAGTAGGTCATTTACTTGCTCTCATTTACCTGATTCTAGGAAAATGCCCTTGAAAGTATTTGAAAAATAAGACTTTCATTAAGCTTTTGCTTAACATTTTAAAAGCTAAGATTGCATGAAACCTCTCCCAACCCCATTTCCCTATTAGTCAGAATAACCTGTAACCTTCAAGCATAAGTAAAACTGAAATCGACAAGAAAAATTCAAGATCTTTTATTTTCTAAGGACTTAAATTTATGTCCATAGCACTGGCATAGTATTCATCTCACAGAATTATAACTGAGGTTTAAGTTTCTCTATTCTTCTATCAGTTGTGAACTTCTTGAGAAAAGAGGATACCTAGGACATAGGAGGAAATTAACGAATGTTTTAATTAGCTAATTTACCACCACCACCCCTCAGTCTGACATTTTGAATGGGGCTTTTCAGACACCATTCTAATAGATTTACGGTTACTGGGAAGGGAAAAAGAGGAAAGAAAGGCAAATAGTCCAAAGAAAAGGACATGTGCAGGACTTCCCTGGTGGTCCGGTGATTAAGAATCTGCCTTACAGTGTAGGGGACATGAGTTCGATCCCTGGTCTGGAAAGATTCGACATGCCACGGGTTAATAGCCTATGAGCCGCAACTACTGAGCCCCAGTCTAGAGCCTGTTCTCAGCAACAAGAGAAGACACTGCAATGAGAAACACATGCCCTGCAATTAAGAGAATAGCCCCCTACTCCCTTCCACTAGAGAAAGTTCATATACAGCAACGAAAACCCAGCACAACCAAAAATAAATAAATGAATACAATCTTGACAAAGTTCAAATTTATAAATCAACAACAGCAACAAAGTAAAGGACATGTGCAATCAAACCATTTTACTGAGCTTGATTATATTATTGTCCTGTCATGACAAATCTGTTCCTGATATGTCCACCAGAGACCGGTCCCATCAAGTATACAGAGGTTTAAGAACATGGACGCTGCAGCCCAACAGAGTTGGCTTTGGATGTAAGGTCTGTTCTTTACTAGCTCTGTGACTCTGGGCAAATTATTAAGCTCTCTAAGCCTCAAGTTCCTCACCTCTCATACAGGGACAAAATGGAGTTGCACTGAGAATTAAAGCAGACAGTGCCTGGAAAGTGCTGCATACTATTCTTGACACTTAGCAAGTGCTCAATAAATATGCCATTGATATAGCTCAGATGTTATTTTGATTATACCGTGACGTGATATCCTCTCATTTCCAGAAGTTTATATGAACAAAGATTCTTTCATATCTCTTAAGTATTTGGGTGAGCACTTGTCAACCGTGGCATATTGTCTGGGAATGTTTATCTTCTCTGGCTTGTGAAGAGGCCCTGCCTCTGTCCCTTTGACCTCTTAGTTCCCTCCTTCTCAGTTTTAATACACCCCTCTGGGTGAGTCTTACAGATTAGTATTCTATAAAGTATTAGTGATGGTTATGGAAAACCTGTAAGATTTCATCCTTGTGGCCGCCCCAGACAACTAAGTTTAAAATATTGATCAGTCCATGAAAATGGCTATCTGGATATTTCTCAGTTCACTGAAGACTATCATTAATATTGACTGTCATTCCCACCTGTCTAATAACAGCCATTTATTGAGCTTACAGTTCTTACTCTCATATTTTTCTGAAGACTCAAATATCTTGTAAAAATGCAAATCTTCATAGAACTGTTGATTTTTTTAAGCTAGAGGTTTAACCTGTCTTTTATTCCCATTCATTCTTTGTTTTGGGAAAACATCCTTACCTGGATTGCCTAGTGAGTTTTGTCCTGAAGAAAGAAATTAGTTCAGTGGATGAAAGAAGCTGAACCAGATTTGAGATTTTAGAGGTCAATATTTTCCCATCTCTTATCATTTTGCAAATGGCAACATTTTTATTACCCTTGAGGACTGTCATAACATGAGAGCTTGCTATTTTTCATGTAAAATTGAATTAATTTGAGCATAACATGTTTTTTAAAAAATATTTACTATGTGCAACTCTTGGAAATGCTCCTAAAGTTGAGGGAATTTACTGAGCAAATACAATGGTATATCCTGTTTAGAGATTGAGTAAATGGCTTTCAAAGGCAAAAGCAAGGGAAAACTTGCTAATTTTAGATGTTTAGGGGTAAAATATCTACTAGGCCTTCTTTAGGTCAAACAGTAGTGCACTAGCAAGCTAATGTTAGATTTGCCCTCCCCTCTTGTTTATTGCTAGTGTTTCTGAAACCAGAAAAACAAAACAAAGAGGTAAAAAAAGAAAGAAAGCAAAGTCTGTATGTAACTTGAGTTAGAGAAGTACGGGAACAAATATACCAAGTTGGCAGTGCTCAAAACCCCATTCAACTTCAAAATAGTATACCTGATAGAGTTTCACAAACCTTTCTCCTTTCTAGCCTGCTCTTTATTAAGTTTAAATACCAAAACCATTCTGAGAGCTTTGAATGCCCATATAAGGTGTAGAGTCAGAGGCATGCATTTTCTGAGTTCCCAAGGTCAGAAGAAGGGACAGTAAAGGAAAGGAGACAAAGAAGTCAACTCTCCAACAGTGTTTTCTTCACCTTGGTGTTTTGCAGAAAAGTTGAGGAGCTGCTAATGATTCTTAACCAACTGAAAGCAGCGTTAGAATGCTGTCTAGGTATTCTTAAACCCCTGACTGGGCAGTGTTCCACCTTCCGCACTCCAGTCCATCCTTCATTCAGTACTGCGTGTGTACTAAGTTGCCTCAGTTGTGTCTGACTCTTTGCAACCCTATGGACTGTAGCCTGCCAGGCTCTTCTGACCATGAGATTGTTTAGGCAAGAATATTGGAGTGGATTGCCATGTGATCCTCCAGATAATATTCCTGACCCAGAGATCAAACCCATCTCCTGTTTTGGCAAGTGGATTCTTTACCACTAGCGCCACCTGGAAATCCTACTTACGCTAGATAAATAGGCTTGCCATAGTTTATTATTGTGTTGTCCTCACAAGCTAGTATTCAAGGAGCCTTCCCTGACCACTTCCTTGGGACTCTTGGAAGTAAACATAAAAACAGTTTAAATTACTGGTTAAAAACCTATGAAATACAGTGATTATTCTGGGTGGGAGGGATTGGGGGCAGGGAAGGGGAGAGTAAATAATCCTATGTCTTCAGTTGAGAGTATCACAAGGATTTCCAGGACATGAACTCACATTCATAGACCAAGAAGAGAAGACAACTAAAAAAACCTCTGCAGAGGCACAACATTTCCACTTCATTCCCTAGGAAGGTGGGGATCTATGATACTCCTTTTTAATTATCATCCCCAAATTCTGTTTCTGTGCCCAACACAATAAAGTGTTTCCAAGGACAGAGTGTCAGATAGGTGAAGAACAAACAGCCTCTGCAAAGTAGTTGAAGCATGTAAAAGGTAGATTATTGAGGGCAGTACTGAGGAAATTCTAAGTTATTGGAAATTATTATGTCCTAAATGACAGCTCTGTGACCTGTCTCATGTTAGGTAGCCTTTCTGGGTTTCCTCCTCTGAAACTGAAGTAGTTCTACAAGCTTCATGATTCCATGATTTGTTCATTCTGACCTATATGAGAGAACTGTCTAAGAAGACCTTGTGTAGTAATCTCTTGTCAATTACCATTTCGCCAGTCATAATTTTGTCACAGTTTGGTTTTCTTTTTGTATGCCTGAATTTTACAATCTGTGATCTTTGTGTATGTATGTATGGTTGAGTTTAGTTCCTTGAAACCAAAGAACTTAATTACAGTTATCCCTACCCTCATCTCCATTCCTACCGCAATCTTAAAGTCAGATGGCAAAGAGAGAGGAAGTCTGCCATTCTCCATCCCCATTGTATATGATGAGTGGAGAATAACAGTAGGAGGCCAGGCCTAGAAAAACCATGCCCTTCTTTTCTGGAAAGACCAGATGGTTACTAAAAATGTTTCCAAGTTTGCAAAAATGATACCAGTGGGAAAAGCAAATACAGGAAAGTGTTGAATATCAATAAACGCTATATCAAGAACTTTAAAAAAAGAAGTGTGGTTAACATAAACTCTGTCTTCCACAGAAGATCATGGCTTTCAGAATTTTAGCTCATGAACAACTAAGGAAAAATATTCTTTTCTGCTTTTATAACCAATTTTGTTGTTTTATTCTCTTGAAAATTCCCTACCCTTGGACTCACCAATCAAGGTTTTATCTACATAGCACTTCTCTGGAATGTAATCATCACCACCCCCAGTTGATGAAAGAGTACCATAACAAATACTTGAAAACACTCACATAGATCCTCATGAATAATGTTTTTGCTGCCGCTGCTGCTGCTGCTAAGTCACTTCAGTCGTGTCCAACTCTGTGCAACCCTATAGACATCAGCCCACCAGGCTCCCCCATCCCTGGGATTCTCCAGGCAAGAACAATGGAGTGGGTTGCATTTCCTTCTCAGATGCATGAAAGTGAAAAGTGAAAGTGAAGTCCCTCAGTCGTGTCCGACTCTTAGCGACCCCATGAACTGCAGCCTACCAGGCCCCTCCGTCCATGGGATTTTCCAGGCAAGAGTACTGGAGTGGAGTGCTGTTGCCTTCTCCACTAGCCAAAAAGGAAGACATAGATTTCTTTTACTTGTGTGTTTATTTGTAGTTTTATTAAGAGAAAAAACATTTTACCTCTTTTTTTTAAAAAAAAATCTCATTCTCTAGGAAGTGAACTCAGGAGTAAGTAACTCCACACTTGTTCTGCATAGTCCAATTTATTGTTAATTTTGTTGTCTGTTGACATACTGGGAGTTATGTTAGTCTGGAACACATCTCTCTCACAGATAACAAACCAGCATTCACACACGTAAGACACATCATTTACCTTGTTGAAGATAGTGTTATAGAAATACTGAGGAAGATCTAGTTATATCATCTAGAAAGATACAATTTCAAGGAATCACACTCTTTCAGGATCAAAAGGAATATTAAAGACATTGCAAAAAAAATAAATAAATAAAGTCATTGCATCTTCAACCAAAGACAGTGTGGAACTGTAGAAAGACTGTATGCTCTGGAATCAGAGGACCTGGATCAAATCACAGCTTTGCAATTTAGCTGTGTGTTTGGGGTAATTTACTTAACATCCTTGAGCCTTTGTTTCCTCACCTATACAATGGGAATAGTGACTACATTATAGAGTTGGTGAAAGAATTGAAGATAATGTATGTAAAAGACAGACATAATAAGCATTTAGTAAATGACTGTGGTTGTTGTGAACATAAATGTCCCACCAGCTGGTCTTTAAGCTTACTTGAATGTTCCCAGTGACAAGGAATTTACTAATTGTTCAGGTAGCCCATCTCTTAGTTACTCTTCAGAGTTAGTCCTTCCTTTTGCTGAGCTTAAATCTTTTCCCCTAGAATTTTTATCTATGGTTCTCAATCTTGCCTGTAAGGCTGAACTTAATCTGTTCAGCCTTATCTCTGTATTCCAATTAAGCATGTGATCTAGAATGGAATATATGCTTTAAGAAAGATGTGACCAGCGTGGACACTAAAGGTTTGTCAACACAATTTAGGATCAAACTAGCTTCTTTTTTCCTGAAACCCACTCTCTTAATATCTGTTAATTAAAGTATGTTTGTCTTTTGCACTAGATAGAGCTGTAGCCATAGCTTGAGTCCTGCATGCTGTACCTGTCAGAGTTTTGAGGGAGAGACTCAAGTCCAGAAACTTACAATTACATCTTTATAGTATTAATTAACAAATTGACAAAATTCCATTTGAGACGCACAAATAGAATTTGAATATTTAATCATATGTAATGTGACATTGGAGAAGGCAATGGCAACCCACTCCAGTACTCTTGCCTGGAAAATCCCATGGATGGAAGGGTCTGGTAGGCTGCAGTCCATGGGGTCGCTAAGAGTCGGACACAACTGAGTGATTTCACTTTCACTTTTCACTTTCATGCATTGGAGAAGGAAATGCAACCCACTCCATTGTTCTTGCCTGGAGAATCCCAGGGATGGGGGAGCCTGGTGGGCTGTCATCTCTGGGGTTGCACAGAGTCAGACACGACTGAAGCGACTTAGCAGCAGCAGCAGCAGCAATATGGCATACCTGTAAGGTCACATAGCCATAAGTGGAAAAGAACATAGTGCTCTTTATTGAACAAGCACCAAAATGGTATTTAATATGTGTCAAGCACTGTTATAAATGCTTTTCACATATTAAATTATTTAATTCTCAGCTAATAATAACCCAATGCATTAAGTATTATTATCTTCAGAAAAGGAAATTGAGGCACAGAAAGAGTAAGTAACTTATCCAGGTCGAATAGCTAATAAGTAGCAGAATTTGAATCTGAATTCTAGCTAGTAACAGCTAGAATTTGAACCAGGTTGTCTGGTTCCAGAGCCTGTGTTCATACAAATGCCCTGTTCCCAAATTTGTCAAAATTTAGAAAAATTATATTACGTGGATTGTTCAGACTCCTTAAAAGCAAGAAAAACTGCTGGATTTACAACCTACTTTATAGACGCACTATTAGAGTATAATTTTTGAGTGATATGGATTTGATTTATGAGAATACAAAACATTGTCTGGAAACAATATCTAGCCTCATTCATTCTAATTTGGACTATGCTTCTAATGATGATTTTATATTTTAGCTATATAATAAAGAGGGAATTGATGAATGCCTCTGAATTTTGGTCTTCTCTTATGTACTTATTCTGCTGAATATTGTTTTCAAATATTAGGACAGCAATACATCATGGTATAGTTTTATTTTTAAATTAACATAAAGTTGATTATGTGTACATATTTGCATGACTGTATAGTTCTTTAATTTAATATAATAGATTCATATAACCACTGCCAAAATCAAGATATGTAACAGTTCCATTATCCTAAGAAACTCCATTGTATCACCCCTTTGTAGTTACCGCCTCAACTCTTGGCAGCCATGAATCTAATCTCCATCACTATTAGTTATTTCTTTTTGAGAATGTTATATGTAAATTCAGTCATACAGTATGTAACTTTTTGAGACTGACTTCTTTACTTAGCATGCCTTTGAGATTCATCTGAAATGTTGCATATGTTGATGATTTATTCATTTTCATTGCTGAGCAGTATTCCATTGTAGAGATGTACTGCAGCTTGTCCACTCATTTGTTGAAGGGTATTTAAGTTGTTTCCAGTTTTTGGTAACTGTGAATAGACCTGCTATAAACATTTGTGTGTAGGTTCTTGTGTGAACAGAAGTTTTTATTTCCTTAAAGTAAATACCCAGTAGTGGGTTTGCTAGCTCATTGTTTTTATGAGAGACTCATGTGTTCAAGAGTATTTTTAACTTTATCAGAGACTGCCAAACTGTTTTCCCCAATCGCTATACTATTTTGCATTTCCATGAGAATGTATGAGCATTCCATTTGTTTTGCATCCTCACCAGAACTTGTTATTATCAATATTTAAAATTTGAGGTATTCTAAAAGGTACTTCATTATGATAATGTACTATATAGTACATGGTCTGAACATACTATAGTAGTATTTACGACTGTAAAAAAAAAAAAAATCTGTGAGTTAGTGGACGTGTGCAGTTCAAACTCAAATTGTTTAAGGGTCAACTGTGTTCAGTTTTATCTGTTGTGGTTTTCTATGCATGCATGCATGTGTGCTAAGTTGCTTCAGTTGTATCTGACTCTTTGTGACCCCATGGACTGTAGCCCGCCAGGCTCCTCTGTCTGTGGAATTTTTCAGGCAAGAATACTGGAGTGGGTTGCCATGCCCTCCTCCAAGGGATCTTCCCAATACAGGGATCCACGACTCTTTATGTTTACCTGCATTGGCAGGCAGGTTCTTTACCATAGTGCTACGTGGGAAGTCTGATTTGGCAATATGTCTTTATTAAAATATAAATGTTTATTACTCACAATTTCCTTAGAATCAATATATTTTAGCACTTTAAGTGGATATAGAAGTCTTTTCATAGTTTAGATACCTTTACACTCCCTTTTTTATGTTATAGTTGTCTTGTCGATTTCATTTGCATACGTTGAAAACATGCACTGGAACTCGAAAACAGTGTATTATATTTACCTAGATATTTACCATTTCTCCTCTTCATGTTCCAAGTTTCCTTCTGGTATGCTTTCTCTTCTACCTAAAGATGCTCCTTTACTAATTCTTTAGAGCAGGTCTTCTGGCAATGAATTATCTTTGATTTCCTTCACTGAGAATGTATTTATTTGAATTTCATGAAGGAATCTTTGCTGGATTTAGAAATTGCAGGTTGACAGGGTTGTTGTTTTTATTTCCCTAGCACCTGAAGTTGTCCCACTTAATGGTACCCTTCATGATTCCTGATAAGAATTTTGCAGTCATTTGACTTGTTGTTTGCTTTCAAGATTTTTTTTTGTCTTCAATTTTCGTCAGTTTGATTATGATATATTTGGGGATGAGTTTTTTTGGCTTTATCCTGTCTAGGGTTCACTGAGCTTTCTTGAATCTGTAAGTTTATGTTTTTCACCAAACTTGGGAACTTTTCAGTCATTTTTATCAAATATTTTTTACTGCATTGTCTTTTTTCTCCTCTTCTTCTGACCTTCAGTGGCAAACACTAGATCTTTTGGTTTTGTCCCACTCATCTTTGAGGTGCTATTCATTCTTTTTCCCACCCTGTGTTTTTTCTTTGTTCAACTTGAATAATTTCTGTTATCTTCAAATTCACTGACTCTTTCCTGTGTCATCTCCATTCTGTGATTGAACCCATTCAGTGGCTTCTTTATTTTACTTATTGTATTTTAAAAATTTTATTTATTTATATGGTTGCGTTGGGTCTTAGTTGTGACACAGGAGATCTTTGCCGTGTCATGTGGGATCTTTCATTGAGGCACATGGACTCTACCACACAGTTCTGCTCACTTTGCTTGCTGGTAGGTTATGCTCAAAATCCTTCAGGCTAGCCTTCAGCCATATGTGGACTGAGAACTTCCAGGTATACAGCTAGGTTTAGAAAAGACAAGAGAAACTAGAGATCCAGTTGCCAGCTGGCACACAGGTTTCGTTGCTCTGCAGCATGTGGGATCCTAATTTCCTGACCTGGTATCAAACCCATGCCCCCACATTGCAAGGCAAATTCCCAACCACTGGACAACTAAGGAAGTTCTTATTTTTTAAATTTAAATTATTCCATTTTGTTTCCCCAAGGGAACATCAAATTTTCCTAAACACTTTCAGTTCTGAAATGTTAGGTTAGTTCTTCGTATCTTCTACTTCTTTGCATTCCTTTCAGGAGTGTTTTCTCTTACTTCCTAGTATGCTTTCATAATAACCGCATTAAAGCCTTCATTAGCTGATTTCAGCATCTGTGTTATCTAAGTGTTGGCCCCTGAATTGTCTTTCCCCATGTGAGTTTAGATTTTCCTGGTTGTACAAACCAGGTTTGTATGCTGAATAATCTTTTTAATTAATGCATTAATTAAATTATTTTTGGCTGCACTGGGTCATTGCTGTGCATGGACTTCCTCTAGTTGTGGTGAGCAGAGGCTACTCTCTAGTTGCAGTGCATAGGCATCTCACTGCAGTGACATCTCTTGTTGTGGCCTGCAGGCTCTATATCATGGGCTTCAGTAGCTGTGGGTACATGGGCTTAGTTGCCCTGTGGCATGTGGAATTCTCCTGGAGCAGTGATAGAACCTGTGTTCCTGCGTTGGCAGGTAAATTCTTAAGTGCTGTACCACCAGGGAAGTCCCATGAATAATTTTTAATTGTATCCTAGACATTTAAAATATTATAAGACTCTGAGTTTTGTTTAAATCCTGTGGAGAATATTGATATTTTTTTGTTTTAGCAGGCAATAGAGCTGGTTGTGTTCAGGCCACAAATTCCAACCAAACTTTTATAGGTTGCAGTTTCAATGTCAATTTTGTTTTCAAAATATTTGCAGTACTATTAGGATCTATCTCCTATTTGTGCCACACCCAGTGATCATTTTGGGCCATGTGCAGTGGTAGATCCTTTAGTTTAATCTCAATGTCTTTGGTATGCTGTTTAAGATCAGATCCACCTCTGCAGCTTGAAGTGAGCCTAGGTGTTTACAATCACCTTCATTTACTTTCCTGAGCTTCTCCCTCTCCATGATTCTGGTGCTTTCTGGTTTCTTATACTTTCTCATTTAGCCCTGCAGCCAGACAGTGATTCAGTGATCCTGCTCTGCTGCCTACTCTGGAACTGTGCCATGTCCGGGGCCATCAGTAGATGGACAGCGGGCGGGAGGAGGGGGGGAAGCAACTGGCATTCTGCCCATTCTCCTGAGACCACAGTTCCTCCACAGAGGAAAGTTCCTCTCTCTGAGATTTTGGTGCCCATTGTAGTCATCGCCACTGCTGGGCTGGCAGAATTTCCTGAGCCCTAGGGCACTAGAGGAAGTTGTGTTGTTCAGCTGCTAAGTCGTGTCCAACTCTTTGAGACTCAAAGGACTGCAGCACGCCAGTCTTCCCTGTCCTTCACCATCTTCCCGGAGTTTGCCAAAACTCATGTCCACTGAGTAAGTGATACCATCCAACCATCTCATCTTCAGTTGTCCCCTTCTCCTCTTGCCCTCAGTCTTTCCCAGCATCAGGGTCTTTTCCAATGAGTTGGCTCTTCCCATCAGGTAGCCACAGTATTGGAGCTTCAGCTTCAGCATCATTCCTTCCAATGAATATTCAGAGTTGATTTCCTTTAGGATTGACCAGTTTGATATCCTTGCTGTCCAAGGGACTCTCAAGAGTCTTCTCCAACACCATAGTTCGAAAGCATCAACAGAGATAAGAACAAAAAATGGCAGACTTCGACTTCTCCTAATCTTTCTGAGCATTAGGAGATGCTTTTCCTGCTCTTTAAGCCAGAACTAGAGAGCTTTTCCAAAAACTAGACTGATAGCTTTAAAGATCCAATTTTTTATTGTTTAGTTATACTATAAATATATATATTTTGATAACTTTGATATGTCTGTATTTTGGTTTAATATACTGCTTGATTATTTGGTTCCTAATCTCCTTAACCAAATTTGCTTAATGTTTCACTGTAAATAACCTCAAGGCTAAGTGACCTAGGTCCTGTTTGGGCCAATTTTTAGGTCTTTGAGAAGCTTACTTCAAAGACATGATTAGAAGCCTAAAGTTCATTTCTTTCACTTACACCATAGGAAAATTTGAGAAATCAGAGTAATGCTGAATAAATAAATGTAACTGAGTAGAAGGAAGATAAAGGTAATTTGCTTATCTTTTACAGATACTAGTTTTAAATAAATTCATGTAAGAAAATACATCACTAATAATTCTTACCCATAAAAAAGAACAAGGCCATATAATTGGAGAGGAACTAGGCTAGAACTAGGCTATTGTCTCAAATGGGCTGAAGACTCTAGAATAGATCAGTGAGCTTTGGTACCTAAGGCAATTTAATGTTATGCTCCATAGCTCCTCACCAGATGGACTTCTTTCTTTTCTTTTAGTCCCCTTCTAATCTTTTCCATCTCATCTGTCCCCTTTTCTTTTCCCCTTCTTCATAATTTTTTTCCATCTATGAACTTGGTTAATCAGTAGAACAGGGTTTAAAGAAGCAGCTGATCCTTGAAGGGAGGGACCTTCCTTTATCCACCTTCATCCCCCATTTTTTCCTTGTACTCTTATTTCATTCCCATTCCTCACCTACCTTTCTATATTGTCCTTCCTCCCATAGTTGTGGTTTAGTTCTGCCGCTGTTGGCTAGAAGACATGGCTTAACTCTGCTTGGATTACTTGGAATGAAAAAGGTTATTACTTATTCTAGAATAATAATATTGCAGTTTTCCTGTTCTACACTACAGATTTATTAAAGCATTACATTGTTCCAGAGTTAATAAGGATAATTTGTGAAGTCAAATCTTAGTTGTGATTGGGCCACTTCCATTTTAGAGACAAATAAAAGACAAATGTTAAGGCTTCCCTGGTGGTCCAGTGGTTAGGAACCTGCATGCCAATGCAGGGAACGCAGGTTCATTCTTTGGTCCGGTAAAATTGCCCCACATGCTGTGGGGCAACTAAGCCCATGTACCACAGCTACTGAATTCCATGCACCTAGACCTACTGCCCTGCAACAGGAGAGGCCACTGCAATGAGAAGCCTGCACACCACAGCTAGAGAGTAAGCCCCTCACCATAGCTGGAGAAAGCCCACGTGCAGCAGCGAAGACCCAGCGCAGCCAAAAGTAAATACATAATTTATTTAAAAAGAGAAATGTTAGAAAGTGATAATTTTGTCAGAACTTGGTTGGAAGAAAAATTAGCCTCTTGAATAAAATTAGGAGTCCAGATTCTGGGAAATTTAGTTGTTTTTATGCTGTAACTGAGGAAAAGGTACATTACTATGTTTGCTTTATGATTAAAAAGGCCTCAGAGACCTTCTTTTCTCTGCTTCAGGGCACAGATTATTAACTAAATCTGACATCTGCTCTGTTGATGTTCCCTTTGGGGAACAAAATGGAAATAGTGATTAAGGTCTTTGCTGATAATGTTCCACACCAAAGTATAGAAAGAAAGGTTTATATAACGTGACATGGTAACAAAATATATGGATGATATTATTATCTGAGGATTATGTTATATCCAGCTGATAAGTTATATTTGTATGTTTATATATTTGAAACCATATGCAGTCTTTTAGTCACTCAGTTTATAAATACTTAACTGAGTATCTATCTGATACATTAAAAAAAAAAAAACTATCCTAGGCATTGTGAGAAGTACAGAGATTTACACCTTTGTATAAAGAATTGTTTTTTTAACCTACAGAAAACTCCAGTGGGAAGTGGGACTAGCCATACTGAACCAAAGACTGAGTTGTAGTTAGGAGCAGACAGGACTCAAACTAGAGAGACTACAGGTATACTGTACCTTCTGACAACTGTCAAATGAGGCTGACTCTTGAGAAGCCTGTGTGACTTTGCTCTTCGTATAGTTCAACTGGGCCTGTCTTGGTAGAAGACATTTTTCAGGAAGCTATTCTAGTCCATGGAGGAGGTGATATCTCCTGAACCTGGTCCCCACAGAGAATTTTGAATGGGAGGAAAAGGAGATTGTATGTATTCTTGCTTATGTCATAATGTTGGACACATGACTTAAGAATGCGTCAGGTCAGTGTGACTGGACCATATCATTACCGCACTTCAGACTGACTCAGAGGCAAATGCAGCTTATTTAAACTCTTCACCAAAGCATTGGTATGATGTAGGATTATAGCAATAAAAGACATAAAATGACTACTTATTTGGGACATCCTGAAGGACCAGGGAGATTCTTATTTTCTTATCATCTCTCATCTTGCAGTTGATAGTAATTCATCATTCATTTGGCATCATTCATTATAAAGTTTACCATATCTCAAATAACAGGTAAGGTGTCAGAGGTAACAACAAGGAGAATACAACCAAATAACATATAGGATATGCACTCAATAAAAACAGCTAACAGTGATCACATATAGTGTTTACTATGTGTCAGACTTGTTCTAGGTAATATATGTATATATCCTCACCTAATTCTCATAACAACCTTGTGAAGTAGGTACTTTAAAAAAATGATTAAAAATATTTTTTCATTTATTTTTATTAGTTGGAGGCTAATTACTTTACAATATTGTAGTGGTTTTTGCCATACATTGACATGAATCAGCCATGGATTTACATGTGTTCCCTATCCCGATCCCCCCTCCCACCTCCCTCCCCACCCAATCCCTCTGGGTCTTCCCAGTGCACCAGCCCTGAGCACTTGTCTCATGCATCCAACCTGGGCTGGCGATCTGTTTCACACTTGATAATATACATGTTTCGATGCTGTTCTCTCAGATCATCCCACCCTCGCCTTCTCCCGCAGAGTCCCAAAGTCTGTTCTGTACATCTGTGTCTCTTTTTCTGTCCTGCATATAGGGTTATTTGTCTGTGCTGGGTCTTCCTGCTGCACGGGCTTTCCTCTAGTTGTGACGAGCGAGGACTACTCTTCATTGCAGTGCCAGGGCTCCTCGTTGTGGTGGCTTCTCCTATTGAGGAGCACTGGATTTAGGGCACGTGGGCTTCAGTAGTTGTGGCTGTACTGTGCTTGCCCCGCCGTGTCTGACTCTGCAACCCCATACACTGTAGCCTGCTAGGCTCCTCTGTCCATGGGGATTCTCCAGGCAAGAATACTGGAGTGGGTTGCCATGCCCTCCTCCTCCAGGGGATCTTCCTGACCTAGGGATTGAACCCGCACCTGTGTCTCCTGCACTGGGTTCTTTACCATTAGCGCCATCTGGGAAGCCCAGGTGTAATTGTGGCACTCGGGCTCAATATCTGTGGTTCCCAGGGTCTAGAGCACAGCCTCAGTAGTTAGAGCCCATGGGCTGAGTTGTTCTGCAGCATGTAGATCTTCCTGGGCCAGCGATCAGACCCATGTCTCCTGCATTGGCAGGTGGGTTCTCTACCACTGAGCCACCAGAGAGGCCCTGAGATAGGTACTATTATCATCCCCATTTTACAGATGAGGACCTGGGCATATGAGAGACCATGTAGCTCCCCGAAGATCCCACAGCTCTTAAGTGGCAGGGTAATATTTGAGAGCAGACAGTCTGGCTCCAGAAATGGTGCTTTTAGCCTCCATGCTAAATAACCTCTCAGGAATTTATAATCTCAGTATACAGAGTTCAGTACCTCCCTTTCAGGGTAAGGCAGTGAGGAATGGTGTATAGGGAAGCAAAATAGACTCAGATTACATATTTCCTGTAAATTAACACCAAGGGTGTCTGACTCAAGAAGTGTTTTGTAGTTTGTGCTCCAGAGAGAATGAAGTAATAAGAGAGTATTAGATGGAGCAGAATGTTGGATATGTTTACCAGTGGATATCCATTTAGTTTCATTTTATGTCCATAGCTACAATCCTGCATCTTCCTTTCATATATGCATTATAAGGATTAATGATTACAATCAACCTGATAACCTTTTTTTTTCTCCCTTTCTGTGTCCTTTCTTAGAGGTACTTGTATGAAGGCTGCTTCACTATGGAGGTGTGGTCTGTATGGGCATGCCTGGGAAACTGATGGGATGGGTCTGCTGAGAGAGTATTTACAGAATACCAGAAACCTTAGGGAGAAAATTCCTGGGCGTTGACAATTGCAGAAATGATAATAAAGCTTCAGTTATTTCAGGAGAGGGATGATTTCAGTACTTGTGATACAGAAACAATATAAGGTCAAATGATAAGAAAACCATGAGATATATTTCTGCAGATCATACCTGTAGACCATTTAATAGTAATATGTAGTCAATAAATATTGCCAGGAGAAATATCAATAACTTCAGATATGCAGATGACACTACCCTTATGGCAGAAAGCAAAGGAAAACTAAGGAACCGCTTGGTGAAAGTGAAAGAGTAGAGTGAAAAAGTTGGCTTAAAACTCAGCATTCAGAAAACTAAGATCATGGCATCCGGTCCCATCAGTTCAGTTTCGTTGCTCAGTCGTGTCCAACTCTTTGCGACCCCATGAATCGCAGCACGCCAGGCCTCCCTGTCCATCACCAGCTCCCAGAGTTTACTAAACTCATGTCCATCGAGTCGGTGATGCTGACCAGCCATTTCATCTTGTCATCCCCTCCTTCTCCTGCCCCCAATCCTCCCGGCATCAGTGCCTTTTCCAATGAGTCAACTCATTGCATGAGGTGGCCAAAGTATTGGAGTTTGACCTTCAGCATCAGTCCTTCCAATGAACATCCAGGACTGATCTCCTTTAGGATAGACTGGTTGGATCTCTTTACAGTCCAAGGGACTCTCAAGAGTCTTCTCCAACACCACAGTTCAAAAGCATCAATTCTTCGGCGCTCTTTACAGTCCAACTCTCACATCTATAAAGGACCACTGGAAAAACCATAGCCTTGACTAGATGGACCTTTGTTGGCAAAGTAATGTCTCTGCTTTTTAATATGCTATCTAGGTTGGTCATAACTTTCCTTCCAAGGAGTAAGTGCCTTTTAATTTCATGGCTGCAATCACTATCTGCAGTGATTTTGAAGCCCAGAAAAATAAAGTCTGAAACTGTTTCCACTGTTTTCCCATCTATTTGCCATGAAGTGATGGGACCAGGTGCCATGATCTTAGTTTTCTGAATGTTGAGCTTTAAGCCAACTTTTTCACCCTCCTCTTTCACTTTCATCAAGAGGCTCTTTCGTTTCTCTTCACTTTCTGCCATAAGGGTGGTGTCATCTGCATATCTGAGGTTATTGATATTTCTCCCAGCAATCTTGATTCCAGCTTGTGCTTCTTCCAGCCCAGCTTTTCTCATGATGTACTGTGCACACAAGTTAAATAAACAGGGTGACAATATACAGCCTTGACGTACTCCTTTTCCTCTTTGGAATCAGTCTGATGTTCCATGTCCAGTTCTAACTGTTGCTTCCTGACCTGCATATAGATTTCTCAAGAGGCAGGTCAGGTGGTCTGGTATTCCCATCTCTTGAAGAATTTTCCACAGTTTATTGTGATCCACATAGTCAAAGGCTTTGGCATAGTCAATAAAGCAGAAATAGATGTTTTTCTGAAATTCTCTTGCTTTTTCGATGATCCAGTGGATGTTGGCAAGTTGATCTCTGTTCCTCTGCCTTTTCTATAACCAGTTTGAACATCTGGAAGTTCTCGGTTCACATACTGCTGAAGCCTGGCTTGGAGAATTTTGAGCATTACTTTACTAGTGTATGAGATGAGTGCAATTGTGCAGTAGTTTGAGCATTCTTTGGGATTGCCTTTCTTTGGGATTAGAATGAAAACTGACTTTTTCCAGTCCTGTGGCCACTGCTGAGTTTTCCAAATTTGCTGACATATTAAGTGCAGTACTTTCACAGCATCATCTTTCAGGATTTGAAATAGCTCAACTGGTACCATCACTTCATGGCAAATAGATGGGGAAACAGTGGAAACAGTTTCAGACTTTATTTTTGGGGGCTCCAAAATCACTGCAGATGGTGACTGCAGCCATGAAATTAAAAGACGCTTGCTCCTTGGGAAAAAAGTTATGACCAACCAAGACAGCATATTAAGAAGCAGAGACATTACTATGCCAACAAAGGTCCATTTAGTCAAGGCTATGGTTTTTCCAGTGGTCCTTTATAGATGTGAGAGTTGGACTGTAAAGAGCGCCGAAGAATTGATGCTTTTGAACTGTGGTGTTGGAGAAGACTCTTGAGAGTCCCTTGGACTTCAAGGAGATTCAAGCAGTCCATCCTAAAGGAAATCAGTCCTGAATATTCATTGGTAGGACTGATGTTGAAGCTGAAACTCCAATACTTTGGCTACCTAATGTAGAGAATGGACTCCTTGGAAAAGACCCTGATGCTGGAAAAGATTGAAGGTGGGAGGAGAAGGGGATGACAGAGGATGAGATGGTTGGGTGGATATGAGTTTGAGTAAACTCCAGGAGTTGGCGATGGACAGGGAGCCCTGGCATGCTGCATTCCATGGGGTCTCTAGAGTCAGACACAACTGAGTGACTGAACTGAACTGAACTGAATCAATAAATACTCATTTTTATTTGTATCACAATGCTCACCCCAGGCTGTCCTTATAGAAACACATTTGCAGGGACATAGAAGAGAAAATGTAAAGATGCCAGGGAGCTTCTTAAGACCTTTTGTTGTTGTTCAGTCACTCAGCTGTGTCTGACTCTCTGTATCTGTGTAGCCCCATGGACCTTTCTGTCCATGGAATTTTCCAGGCAAGAGTATTGGAGAGGGTTGCCATTTCCTACTCCAGGGATTGAACTCCAGGGTTGCCATCTTCCCGACCCAGGGATTGAACCTGCATCTCCTGCACTGGCCAGCACGTTCCTCACCATTAGTGCCATCTGGGAAGCCCTCTTAAGAGCTTGTGTGTGCTAAGTTGCTTCAGTTGTGTCTGACTCTCTGCTAACCTATGGACTGCCAGGCCCCTTTGTGCATGGGATTCTCCAGTTACATATACCCTTTAATGACCTTATACATTTTCTTATTGTTATCAACAAATTGTCAGTAATAATAGAATGTTGGTAGTTATTATCATTATTAGTCTTATTATGTCCCCATTTTATGTTATCAGTAATTTTACCTTAGGGTAGTGAGAAAATAGGATTTAATTTTCAAAATATTCAAATATTTTAGTAGATTTCTCTAAAAAGAAAGAGAGGGACAGAATACGTATATATAGACAAGGAACTTAATTGTCACTCCTGGGTCTTACGGATTTTGCTTTCCTACAGAAATGAACTCTTGAACTATGATTTTCTTATCATAGATTAATTAATGTCTTGTTAAGAGGTGCTTTCTACTTATCTCACCTATTTTCTAGACCACTAATATTTCTTCTTTCCATCCTTCCTAAATAAATAAATACTTTACTTCCTCTTTCCAGGCAAGTAAAAATTTCAAAAAGATGATGAAATTCTTTTCTTTCTAATTGGTTCTTTGGCCATTTTAATCTCCCCTCCACTCCCAACAGTGGAGAAGGAAATGGCAACCCACTCCAGTATTCTTGCCTGGAGAATCTCATGGACAGAGGAGCCTGGCAGGTACAGTTCATGGGGTCGCAACAGCTTGGACACGACTTAGTGACTAAACCACCACCACTCCCAGCAAGGACTAGTCATTAAAATGCCTCAGACAGCTGTGGAGCCTTCATGATCATAACTGTGATATGATCATGTTACACACCCATTCAAAGTTCTCTGCCTCAGGGCCAAGGTTTGGGTGATATCACATAGCTTGTGGATTTCCTTCTTCCTGGAATGGTTTCACTATTGTGAGGATAGGAAATGAGAGAAGGATGAGTCTACAGTAATTCTGAGGATCAGATTTAACTAGGGTCAGGTAAATCTTGAGCTATTTCCATATAGATAAATTTATCTAATTTATTCCTTTTAGTGTATAAGATTCTATCATCTGAAAATATCACATTTATCTATATTGATGGATATTTATTTAGGTTCTTCCTAAATTTTTTTCTGTTTCAAATAATATTGCCATGAAAGTCTCTGTTTTCTTATGCATATATGTGAAAATTATTCTAGAGTAAGGAATCTTTATTTTGTTAGCTTATCCCACAAATGATTTGGACAAACTTTTCTTTCTTAGACCTGGAATGAAACTTTTCATCTTGAGTTTAAGTAGTTACAAAGGAAGTAATTTGTAATGTAAACATTAACATTTAAAAGTAGAATTCTTAAGTGTATCCAATGGAATAGCAATGCCATAGGGATTTGATATATTCATCATTATCCATCAAAACATTAACAACATGAACAAGCTCTCCTCTTATAGTGGGAAAGGTTACATCACTTCTTTTTCTCTTTGCATGTGAATTTTCTTTCCACTTCTGTCACAGATTTTTATCTGAATGTAATATACATTGTGTGTAAATATCTTTAATTATCAGTCTGTCATACTTCCCTGTAACAAACTTTATACATAAATTTAAATTATGTTAAATTCCTTTGACCATAATACTCTCAAGTGTTAAAACTTATCCTGAATTATCATTAATTCTTTTTAGTTCATAATTCATCAATTACATATTTTTAGGTGTTATAATTGTTAAACATAAAAACGAACTCAATGGGGCTTTAAAGATTAGTTTATATACCATAAATGAATTTTACTTTCCAGAAGGATACAGGTTCACACGTTGGTTTATTTCTCTTTTTTGTACTTTTATTTATTTACTTAGTTTTGGCTGTGCTGGGTCTTCTTTGCTGTGAGGGCTACTCTCCAGTTGTTGCTCTGAGTCATGTGGGATCTTCCTGGATCAGGGATCGAACTCATGTCTCCTGCACTGGCAGGTAGATTTTTACCCCGAGCCAAAGATTGAAGACAGGAGGAGAAGGGGACGACAGAGGATAAGATGGTTGGATAGCATCACCGACTCTATGGACATGAGTTTGAGGAAACTCTGGGAGTTGGTGATGGATGGGGAAGCCTGGCATGTTGCAGTCCATGGAGTCACAAAGAGTCGGACTCGACTGAGTGACTGAACTGCCTAATCAGGGAAACCTCACATTGGTTTATTTCTAGTGTTTGCTTTTATATAATTAACACTGAGGAATATTGTTCACATAAGTATGTGACTGGAAGGAATTGTTTTAGTGATGTCACATTTATTGGAAAGCTTTCCAAGTTATATGCCACTCATCACTTAGTGATCTTATTTTTAGTGATTTATCAGTGGACACTATAAATAGGTCTTCCTTCAATTTACTAGAAAACAAGTAAAATTGTTTAGCTCTCAATACCAGTATCATTATTTCAGAATGTCTTTTTAGCTCCTTGCAGTTTTTTACACTTGAGCATTACACTTTACCATTGGAGCATTTCGGTAGACATATGCCTTTCTCTTTTCAAGTGGGAGAAAGGGCTAATGAGAAAAGAGAGCTGGGGCTGGGAACCACAAGCCTGCTTGACTACACTGCTTCTCAGGTAGATCAGATTTAGGAGGAAGTATATATAACAGTTAGAGATCTGGAACTGAGCTCCTTAAAACCACCTGGGATTCTCCAGGCCAGAATACTGGAGTGGGCAGCTGTTCCCTTTTCCGGGGAATCTTCCCAACCCAGATCTCCCACATTGCAGCAGGATTCTTTACCAGCTGAGCCACCAGAGAAGCCCAGGAATACAGGAGTGGGTAGACTATCCCTTCTCCAGGGGACCTTCCCAACCCAGGAATTGAACCGGGGTCTCCTGCATTGCAGGCGGATTCTTTACCAGCTGAGCTACAAGGGAAGCCCATAAATAAAAGTTAAAGATCTGGAATTGATCTTAAAATTATCTGAGTGTCTCAGTTCTCCAGTTTCTCTGGATTATACCCAGAAGTGAAATGACTACTGTTGAAGTCTTCTACGCTGTATGACTTTCAGCAAACCCACATCACTGAGGACATTGCTGTGCCTCTTAAGGACTTGAGAGAAGTCCCTCCAAAGTTCCCTATGTATGAGTCATACTATTCTAATTTGGGGAAAATCCCATGGTCAATTTTTTTAAATAACTGGTGACCCAAGTAGAGTAACCAGGGTTCTATGAGACACTTTATTTCTATAATTTGCTTTGTGACTACCTCTGGAAGTATTTTTATTCATGATTTTCTTTCTTTAAAGGGCAGCCTTAGTCTTTGTTAATAAGGATGTGTACAAAGACAGCACTGTAGTTATATATTCTGTGCCCTGAAGCAGAAATGTTTCTAAGACTCCTCTTACCCTTTGTTTAATGCAAAATAGAGAGATCTAGTAGAGAAGGTTATTAGAAATATTTTGTGCATTTTGGGAGAACAAGAAGTTGGGATTGCTTGATCTAGCTTCCAAATAGCAAACCCAGGACAAGTAAACTACCAAGGCAATTATACTACCAAAGTAGCTTACTCTTTGGGCAAAATTTTTCTAGTTTACAAATTCCTAGATATAGGTGAAAATGACCGTACATTTCAAAAATAGAATAATGGCCATTCTCAGGCAAGAACCAGTTTAATTCTACTTTAAAGACTGAGAAGACTTAATGTGCTAAGTTCTATTCATAAGAAAAAGTTCACCAGTTAATAGGACAAATGTCTCAAAATTATAAAATAAACAGAATATGAAATGCAGACAGTCTTATTTTACAGTTACAAGTTATTGTAAAAATCATTATAAAGACTGTAATAAAATATTTTATAATCAACAAGTCCACAGGAACACATTAATAATAATACATATCTCAGTTAAGGGTTCCTTTCTACTTGCTTCTCAGGCATACGGGGAAAAAGGTGGTCTCTTGGGCTCTAGCAGCCAATGGCCTGGTTGTGCACCTTGGGAGACATCCAACACCAAGATACATGTCCAGGAAAATTCAGATAAGACCTAGGGCTTAGAGCTAGGTAAATGGGAGTTTTGTTTTTCTCAGAACGTAGACTGTTTCTGTCCATTAACTTTCTCTCAGTTTCTCAACTTCATGAAATTTATGTTAAGGATTTGAAATATTCCCAAATTAACTTATAAGTACCATGACCTTTGCTTACAGACCTCCTTTTCCTCTAGCGTTTCATGAAATTTAAAACCTGCACATCCTTTAAAAAATGCAACACATTCAAGTACAATTAATTAGCAAAAATTCACAAAAAGAGAATTGATCATCTTTGTATTTAGGAAAGAGAATATTTTCCAGCTAAGTTAGGTCTGACATTAGACTTTTCTGTGGTATTCTTTCTGAAGTTCTGCAAGATAAAAAATAATCTAAATCACAGTGAATATCTTTAGAATTTATTTTATTAATCCTAAGAAATTGTTAATTAAAAAAAAAAAAACTATAACTGGATAAGATTCAGAAGTGCTTTATCATTTAATGAAACAATGGAATTAAACAGTGGCCTAACATTGAACCACTAAGGTTAGGTCTTAAAAATTAAATATAAACTAAAGATTCTACATTCATGTGGTTGAAAAACCAAAAAGCATGAAATAATAGCATCACCTACAGTGTGGATTGGGGGTCTTGGAGCTGTGTCACTTGGCAGTCCTGTAAATGTCACCTTCCCATTTGGTCTCCTAGCTATACCAGTTTCTTGTACATTAATAAAGAGAATCTTGGAACATGGAGGTTGGGGTGGGGGGAATGGGCTAGGAAGAAAGAGAATGGCAAGAAAGAGGGCAGAAGGAGAGAATGGAAGGGTGGTGGAAAGAGTCTGTTCAGGCTGCTATAGCAAAATGCTATAGAAGCAACAGAAATTCGTTTCTTAGTTTTGGACGCTGAATTGTCCAAGATCAGGGTGCCCACATGATCAGGTCTGTGTCTAGCAAGGGCCTGCTTCGTAAATGCTGTCTTTAGGATGTAACCTCACCTGCGCAGCAGAGGGGAAGGGAGCTGTCGGACTTCTTTTCTAAGGGCACTAATCCCATTCAAGAGGGCTCTGCTTTTGTGATCTCATCACCTCCCAAAGGCCCTGCCTCCTAATACCCTCACCATGGGGTTAGGTTTCAATGTAAAAATTTAGAGAAGACACATTAAGACCATAGCAAAGAGAAAGACTGAGTCTTTATACAAAGGATAAGAAACTTTCTCCCTGCCCTCTCTTGCAGTTGTCCTTTGTGTGTATATTTGTATATGAATAGAAAAGGAAGAGTAAAAAGAAAAAAATGTCTCAGGAAGGGTTGTGTTGAGCCACTGAGGATTTTTAGCCTTGTACATGTGTTATATGAATAAACTTCTTTGTATTGTTTTTTACTCTCAGATCACTTTTATCTTGTCTCAACCAAGTATATTTATTATCTTTAAAAAATTACTTATATATTTTTTGGCTGTGCTGGGTCTTCATTGCTTTGCATTTTTTTCTCGAGTTTCCATGAGCGGGAGCTGTTGCTGTAGTTGCCGTGTGCGGGCTTCTCATTGAGGTGGTCTCTCTTGTTGCAGAGCATGGGCTCTCGGGCGTGCAGGCTTTAGTAGTTGCAGCACAGGAGCTCAATAGTTGTGGTTCCCAGGCTCCACGGCACAGGCTCGGTAGTTGTGGCTCACGGGATTAGCTGCTCCATGGCATGTGGGATCTTCCCAGACTGGGGATCAAACCTGTGTCTCCTGCACTGACAGGCAGATTCTTCATCACTGAGCCAACCAGGAATCCCTGTTTAACTATTTTGAGACTTAGGTTTTAGGAAAAAATTCAGAGCATAAATGTTCAATAAAGAAAGGCAAGCAGGAACGCAGTCCTCTACCATCCTCACACTAGAGACAAACTGACCTTTCTCCACCACAGATTGGCCTGATGAAATCCAAAACTAAACTTTCGGCACTGACCAGCTCAGACTGCAAATAGATTGACTTATTAATTTTTGAACCCTATAGGAGATGTGGCCTCTAAGCATGTCCGGCACGATTTTCATTGACTCCAACTCTTCAGCAGGTGGCAGTGTTTCCCTCTGTTACCGGAAGCTTTTGGTGTTTCCTTCCTTTTAAAAGAGCACGGTCCCCTTTCTTTTTCTCAATCTGCTTATAACAGTTTCCGCATTTCCGTCCTTGTTTGGAAGATATTTAGCCAATGATCTTAGGAACTGAGGAGGAAAACAAAGTTGTAATGTGCAACAGTTCATGTTTTCATGTCTGATCTTTAAGGTTCTAATTCTCATGGTCAAATTTCAGGATACTTTAAGGCAGAGAGTGAGCATCAGTCACCATCTTTCTTTATTCCAAACTCTATTTACTGTTTCTGATTAGTCTTCTTGCTGCCCTCATTCTCCCCTGTCTGAGCTTGAAAATACCATTCAAAGCCTTCTCCAGTGAAATTTCTAAGTAACTTGTTTAACTCTCTAAAAGTGAGGTTTTCTTCCCATCTTTATTATTCACTAATAGGATATCAAGAAATTCCTCAAACTCCAATCCAGGATCCTTCATTGAGCTGCTATGTAATCTGGGCATATGAACTCCCTGGGCTTCAGTTTTTTCATCTATAAAGTGGGATTGGTGAACTAAGGGATCTTTGAGATTCCTTGGATCATGGTCTGCCACTGCTTTGTATGGTGGCATTGCTGTAGCATCAGATGATTATTTCCGGAGCATACCTTCTTTGGGCAACAGATCATTAGATAGTACAAAGAGTGAAGAGTAGATCTTGTAGAGATGGTTGATCTAGGGAGAGCGGGTACTCGGAGTAAGACACACCTGTCTATTATATAGCATCTCCCACTAGACAGCATTTATAGCAGGTATTCTCATGTATTTCTATTGTGCAGCAGCCATCAAACAGACCTGTAGGCTTAAATGCTGGAAATTCCTTTGTGAGCTCATTTATTTAAAAATGAAATTAGAGTTGAGCTCTTTACCTTGGTTTATGTGATATTCTTTTGATGATAGGAATTTTAGTCTTAATTCTAGTTGATGAAATAACTTTTTTCAGGATGATAAGTGATCGCTGTAAAGAACCTTCAAACTACACAAAAAGGAACAAATGAAAAGGGAAGCTCCTTTCCCTCTGAAGCCCTCCCTCCCCATCCTAACCTCAGAAATAACTGTTGTCTTCTCTTTGGTTTATTCTTCCGTATATCAATATTTTCGAGGTATTTATGTAAACATATATGTATACATGTATTATCCCTTTTGTTTTATTTTACTGAATTTTAATAAATGCTTTTGTGAAATATATTGATCCTAGAGTATAACCATCAATAATTCTTCCATCTCTCTACAAGCTTGCTATGAGGAGGTGGAGTCTTTTCTCCCTCTCTTGAATCTTGATGGGCCTGTTAGTTGCTTTGGTCAATGGAATGAGGCAAAAATGATGCCACTACAGTTCTGGGCCTAGACTCTCTTGGAAAATAATCACCATGTAAGATTATTCTCTTAGCAACTTTCAAATATGCAGTACTGTATTATTAACTATAGTCACCATATAGTCATATTATATCCCCAGTATTTATTTATTTTATAGCTGAAAGTTTGTACCTTTTAACCTCTTCATCTATTTTACCCACCTGACTTCTTCCCTTCCCTCCAGTAACTACCAATCTGTTAATCTGTTCTCTGTATATATTAGCTTATTTGTTTGTCTGTTTTCCTTTTTAGATTCTACATATAAGTGAGTCATACAGTGTTTGTCTTTCTCTGTCTGACTTACTTCACTTAACATAATGCCCTCAAGGTCCATTCCTGTTGCTGCCAATGGTAAAATTTCATTCTTTTTATGGCTGAATAGTATTCCACTGTGTGTGTATATGTGTATTTAAATACAGATATCACACCTTCTTTATCCATTCATTCACCAACAAACATTTAGATTGTTTGCATATCTTGACTTTGAAGTAATACTGAAATGTACCTAGGGGTGCATATATCCTTTTAAATTAGTATTTTGGCTTTCTTTGGCTTTGGCTTTGCTCAGCATGGTTAATGACACTGAGCATCTTTTCATGTGCCTATTGCCATCTGTATGTCTTCTTTGGAAAAATGTTCCACCCATTTTTTAAAATTGAATTTTTTTTTTTTGGTATTGAGTTGTATAAATTCTTTATATATATATTTATATTAATCTTCTATCACATATATGATTTCCAAATATTTTCTCCCATTCAGAAGGTTGACTCTTCATTGTGTTGATGACTTCCTTTGCTGTTCTTTCCTTTTTAGTTTGACATAGTCCTGGCTTGTTCATTTTTGCTCCTGTTGCCTTTGCTTTTGGAGTCAGAGGCAAAAAAATTGCCAAGACCAATGTCAAGGAGCTTACCATCTACATTTTATTCTAGGATTTTTAGTGTTTTAGGTTTTACAAGTCTTTAATTCATTTCAAGTTAATTTTTGTGTAGGTGTAGGATGGTAGTCTAGTTTCAGTTTTTTGCATGTGACTGTCCACTTTTCCCAACAATATTTGTTGAAGAGATTGTTCTTTTCCCATTGTGTATTGTTACCTCTTTTGTAGTAAGTTAATTGACCACATATGCATAGTTGTGTGTGGGCTCTATATCCTGTTCCATTGGTCTATGTGTATGTTTTTATGGCAATATCATACTGTTTTGATTACTATAACTTTGTAAGGTATCTTGAAATGATGACTCCAGCTTTGTTCTTCTTTCTCAGATTGCTTCACTACTTAGGGTCTTTTGTGCTTCCATACAATTTTTAGGATTATATGTTCTATTTCTGTGAAAAATGCCTTTGGAATTTTGATAGAAATTTCATCGAATCTGTAGATTGTTTTGGGTGGTATGGACATTTAAACAATATTAATTTTTCTAATCCAAGAGCACAGATTATCTTTCCATTTGTTTGTGTCTTCTTTGATTTCTCTCTGTGTTTTACAGTTTTCAGTGTACAGGTTTTTTACCTCTTTATTTATTATATTTTTTCCTAATTGTTTTATTCTTTTCAATGCAATTGTAAGTGGAATTGTTTTCTTAATTTCTTTTTCTGATAGTTCATTGTTAGTGTAAGAAATGCAACTGATTTTCATATGTTGATTTTGTATCTTACAACTTTACTGAATTTATTTTTTGGTGGCATCTTTAGGTTTTCTATGTATAATCTTATGTCATTTGCAAATAGTTACAGTTTAATTCTTCCTTTTAAATTTGAATGCCTTTTAGTTCTCTTACTTGCATAAATGCTTTGGCTAGGACTTCCAATACTGTGTTGAATAAAAGTGGTGAAAGTGAGCATCCTTTTCTAGTTCCTGCTCTTAGAAGAAAAGGTTTCAGGTTTTTTTGCTGTTAAGTATGGTTATCTGTGGGCTTATGATGCATGGCCTTTATTATGTTGATGTATGTTCCCATTTTACAAACTTTGTGTTTTTTTTTTTTAAACATAAGTGGATGTTGAATTTTGTCAAATGCTTTTACTGCATGCATTGAGATGATTATATGATTTTTATCCTTCATTTTATTAATGTGGTATATCATGTTAGTTTATTTGTAGATGTTTACCATCCTTGCATCCCTAGCATAAATCCTGCTTGATCATGGTGTTTGATCCTTTTAATGTATTGTTGAATTTGTTTGCTAATGTTTAGTTGAGAGCTCTCAATGGAGGCTATGAGAGTAGTGAGGAAACCGCTATTAGAGGCTGGCTAAGTGGTGTTATGTAGTGGAAAATGTTTGGCAACATTTGCACTTGTGCACAGTAAAACACAGAAAATGTACCTAATGAACTTATAGACTTGGCAAAGGAGATTTTCAATATGAATGTTTAAAGTGTCAGTTGGCTTCTTTTACTGATATATGATGTATCACAAGAGAGAAATGTGTTTGTTTGTTTGTTTTTTAAAAAAAACAAGAACTATTCAGTTTTTAAGCAGATGTAGAAGAACTATACAGGGCCTAGAAGAGTCTTTACAGTCAGCAAAAGGTCTCAATTAAGAAATGGCCTCAGGGACTGCCTATAAAATATAACCTCAAGGAAAAGATTTAATCAAAATTTTGTTAAGAACTCTAAAAAATGTAAGACCTGCTTCAAAGATCCTCACAGCTAGACAAAAAGGGTTTCTAAGAATCTTAAGGGTGGTCCAACCACAACCACCTAGATAAGGCCCAAGGTAGAGAGGTTTGTTTTTGAAAGAACTGTAGATGTTGCTTTGTGGTCAAGGAGTGAACTCCAATTAGAATCATAGAAAACCCACACAGTTTTAAAGAGAATTTCATTGGTAAAAGCACCAGAAGCTTGGACCAAAAAGGCGGGAGACAGTTCAAAATGGAAAGGAAAAAAAAAAAAGAGCCTCTTGGTCTCCAACTTTCTATGGGCAAGAAGCAGGCTGAGGGGGCTATTCAACTGTGAAGGCAGACAGTTTCTCATGAAAAAGGAAGACTGACTCAGAGGTCAACTAGACCCCAGAGCAGGGAGCCAAGTCACTGGACTAGGAACCTACTCCAGGGAGAAAAACCAGGACCTGGTGGAGAACTAGATCCTCAGAGACAGGATGACAGTACCTGGTTGACTTTCAGAATTGTTACAGGTTGGTGACTGCTGTGTGCCTTCCATTTCCCCACTTTTGAACAGACGTGTCTATTGCACTTATCCTGTCCCTGGTTCAGCATTGTATGTCGTGTATCATAACTGGTCTTTTTAGTTCATGGATCTCCTAATGAAGAAGAGCATCTGAAATGCCTCATTCCCATCTGGGTCTGGTGTATTATTACTAGATCATAGACCTTAGAGCCAGTGCTATACAGAATGATAATCTGTGGGGAGGAAGAGTCTTTTGCATGTCTGTGTGTGGGCGTGTATGTGTGAACTGTTGGGGCCAAAGGATGGATTATGGTAGAGTGTTTCCAAATACGACTGCCCATAATTCCAACTGTCCCTGCCACTCCTTCCATTAAGAAGTGGAGACTCCTCTCCCCTTGGATCTGGGCTAGCCATGTGACTCACTTTGGCTGAGAGAATACAATGAAAGTGATATTCTGGGTCTTCTGAACCATGGCTTTGAGAGGCCTTGAAGCCTCTGCTTTCTTTTGCTTGAGATTCAGTCACTGTGCAGAGATGCTTGGGCTGGATCTCAGAATGATGAGCAATCACATGAAGAGAAGTGGGGGGGGGCTGTGGGCGCCAACATTTTAGGTGCTCCAGCTGAGGTGCCAGACGTGTGGGGAATGTCAGAGACATTCCAGTTCTAGCCAGACTCATAGCTGGATGTAACCACATGTCTGACCCAGCTGACATCAAGGGAGAGCTGAAAAACTGTCTGGCTATGACCTTCCCAAATTGCAAAATTGTGAGAAAACAAATGGTAGTTGTTCTTTTAAGTCACCACGTTTATGGTGGTTTGTTATGCAGCAATAGATAGTTGAAACGGTTATCAAATGTTAGGGTATTTTCTACAGCTTTAACTTTACTCCTAGACTGTAAAGAGGTTGCAACAATGTCAGACAAAGAAGCCAAGTTTTCAAGGAGACTAAATCCCATAAAGGCTGGACCCTATATACCATAGTCATTGTGGCGTCCACAGAGCTTCACACGATTACTACTGGCACAGAAAAGACTTCCACATATTTGTTGACTGAATCATTAAATGACTGAATGGAGTTAAGGCCCTATACTTTAAATAGAGTTTTAACCATGCATTTTCTCTTTCAAAAAGGTTTTCTGTTACTTTATTATCAGAAAAAGTGATACCTCAGAAGCCAGAAGGCTGTTCTGAAGGGAAAGTTTTGTAGGAGTGAGGTAATAGTTAACCTTGACTCCTTCTCAGGGTCCCTCCTATACCTAGACAAGTGAGGGCTACTCTGTGAAGCACTTGGTAAATGCCCAAATATCTACTGGTAGCATAGAAGTTATCTTCTTCTAATACCGAAAGAACCGAAAGACAAAAAATGTGTTCCATAGGGCTAGTGTTAGTATTAAGGGCACCAAAATGGAATGTCCCAGAGCCGGTGTTAGATAAAGAGACTAAAACAATCAAAGCTGTCTTGTGATGTTAGTCTTTCCTTTCTATCACTCTCTAGTCCAAGTCACAATTTCTAAATGCTACTTGGACATAGTGAGGGCCCAGTCTCCCCTATAGCTCTCCCAGAAGCACCCAGCCCAACCCTTACTTCTCCGAGAGGGATAATTTCATACAGCACATCTCTCTACCGAGATGTGAAAGAGACACAGTGCCATCTGAAATAGCTCCCGGAGACTATGGCATGAAGAACTTGTAGAGATAATGGAGAATTCTCTTTTAGGATGTGGTTGCTTGTATCATCCATACGGATACCTTCTGGAGAAATGTGGCAAGCAAAATATCTTTATTTAAAACAACAGGAATATTTGTAATTAGGATAAATGAAATAAGGGAAAAGTCTTCAGACTGTTGGAAGAATGGGATGGTTTAAATAAAAATCTATAATTATTGTATATGTTTTAGTCTGTATTAGTTAGAAAATAGTGGTTAAGTAGATAAAAATAGAGAAGATTGCTTAAAAATTAAAGCCATTGATTTAGATCTCTATTTGAAAGGTCAGTGTGTGGGAGATGAGAAAGGCACTATAGCAATCAGTGTTCAACAAAAGACATTTTAGCAGCAGGACCTACAAAGAGCACATCAACTATTTATATCATCCCCATCAAGTTGCTGGTTATTTCACTTATCAAAGAAAATAAGAAAAGAACTTTCTTTAGATATTCTCTGGATGCAGTAACAATACAGTTTTGGAATCAACTGTTAAAAACTATAATTAAAGCTAGTTTATCATGTTCACTAATTATTCTATATGGTTACTTTCCCTGAAGCAAATAATTCTCCTTTTGTTACAAGCTTCTGTTTCTCCCAGGGCAGTCTGAATCCAGTCACCTAGTGAAGTGTTTAGAAACCAACCTATTGTAATACCTGTACAGCCAAAGAGATACTTGGTAATTGAACTTTGAAAACAAACAAACAACTTTCTGTATATTAGATAGGGTCAGCTATTTAGAGGTTTCAGCTCTACCACCTGGGTAAGGAGATATCTGGGGGTAGCAGGACAGAGTGAAGAAAAACAAACCAAAAAAAAAAAAAAGGATTTCCTCCAGGAACCCACTTAATACTGGGAAAGGTAAGAAATTTTTACTCAGCAGCTTCTAACAACCAGCTGATATTGCCGTCAGGTTGGTCAAATATCTGCCAACATTGGTGGTCCTTTAACTCACCATGAAGATGAGTAGAGGAACCTGATGTTTAGAGTAGCAGCAAAACTCATTTTCCAGTTTCCTCCTTCAGCAGATAGAAGTGCTTGTGGGCCATTCTCATATTCCAGCACATTCGTGCTGGTGATGTACACCCTGTCTGCTCCAGAATAGCTCTGTGCCACAGCAAGGAAAAGGATTCTCTCCTCAGACCTAACACCCAACAGGGCAGGACTGAATCCACCTTCTTCCCAGGGAGTGGATTTCAGGACTTCTCAGACGCTGTGGGACTCATCTTCACATGGGGAGTGGGGTAAGGAAGAGCAGTGCTAATAACCGGAACTCTGGAGACAAGCTCAGAAACTGGAAAAACAAACATGGGACAGTGCACCCCTCTGCAGTCACTTGCCTTCATTTAACTTAATCTTCATTTTCCCTTTCCTCACCAAGCAATAGTTGATAATCAATTGAAGGCCACTCTCAGGATCTTGCCATGCAATCTAGTGGAACATCTAAAAATCAGGGGCTTATTTTTATTTATAAAATAGAGAACTCTCTGGCTTACATTAGGCTGTGTGGACAGGGCTTTCATCTTTGGAAACCAAATGGAGGCCTTTCTCCTGTTCTTCTTTTTTCACTTGTGGCCCCTCCTTCCCCCAAGCTGACCAGGACTATGCACAAAACCAAGCTTCAGTAAATATCAACACTGAAGATTCAGCAGGTGGCTAACTCCTGTAGGGCTATCTTAAAAGGATGTTGCATATAAATTCGAAGTTTCACGAAGCCTCAGAGATCTCCTAAGAGCAGTGTAAATACCCCTGGTTTAATTAGTAGTGCTGGAGTTAGGTAATGGTCTGTGGCATCTAAGCAAGCTCTCTTGAGGTTTCTAGTCTTCAGGGGCTGCCTGCAACTATGATGTGCTCATGTATCATTTTCTTTCTCATACATTTGAGTAAATTCTCTTTAGAGCTTCCCTAGCCACATATTCACAATTACTGCAATACACATACAAACTCATCCCATTCTCAAGATATGAAAAAACGACTAGTGCCTCAACCTAGGTATCAACTTAAATTCTTTTGGACTCAAATTCTTGAGTTTTGCTTCCCAGCGGAAAGAAAGAATTCCTAGGTTGGTATTGATGCCCTCTTTCTCTCCAAGTAGACAGTGGACAACTCACTTTACAGGCTGATAGATGTTGGGGTAAATGTACTCCAGTTCTCAGCATTTCTGAGCCAGCTCTTTCGCGGTTTAGGTCAACCAATCCGAACTGTAAGCAGACTTGACAAGTTTGTTCTGGGCAGAAGGCCATGGACTAGGTTCTCCGACCAGATAAGTCACTTGGCTGAGTCTACAGTAGGTGGGGTGCGCTCATCAGCTCGAAAGTATTGACTGAAAGCTTGTCGCAACGTCGTTGAATGCACGCAGCGGGTTGCTGCAGGAGATACCCTTTCGCCCCGCGAGTACAGCACCAGGAAAGTTACGCCCTAAGGGGCAGGGCGCTAGCGAGAAAGATGCGCCAGACCCCTGAAATCTAGCCCCTTCTCCCACGGTTGGGAAGGCAGAGCTAGTGATTCCAGAGCTCGGAGTCCCAGGTTTCGGTTCTCTAGCTTGCTCTGTGGGTAGCGGGCAAAGGGTGCGACCAGCTTGGGAACCCTCGCTCCGAGATCTGTAAGAATCAGCGGCAGCAGCCAAGGTGAGGCAAGGCGGGGGCACGTGCTTGGATGTGGGTGCTTGTGTAACCAGCTCCGACAGCGCTCCAGTGGGAGGCTCGTCTGAGCCTGTTCTTCCATCGAGACCCGGGAGGCTCTGGGGTCCCGCTGCCCGTACAAGGCGGGAGCACTCCGGGCAAAGGAAGCGAAGCACTTGCCTCCACAGCTATCATATGGGAGTGGGAATTTGGAAAGTTCCCCAACTAGAAGTACACGTGACCTCCTCCTGAAAGTAGTTCCGACTGTGGCCCGCGTATCCCTCCACCTCCTTTTGAACCCTCCTCGGCTCCGCCCACTCACAGGGGCTGCAGCTTCCTACAATCACGTACTTCGCCCTCCCGCGCTGCAACCGGGGTCTGCGGCGCGCACTCCCCGGCTAGGGGGAGCGCGGAGCCTGGCTCCGGGGCGATTCACCCAGTGAGGTTTTCACAGCGGTCCAAAAGGGGCGGGTCGAGCAGCTTCTAAGGATCGAGCTTGAATTGGAAGCGGTGGACCCATCTGGAACCCCGAGGAGAGAGATTCTCGGCTCTCCGGGGGGAATGCAGGGGCTGCAGGATGAATTCCATCTTCGGGGATCCGCTTTCAGCCCACCTGGGCAGTTGCCTTTGAGGATCTAGATATTCAGGGGCGATGTGCTCACACTCAGCGCGCTCTGCTAGGAGCTTTCATTTTTAGGACAAATGAATCGAGTAGCCGGTGGAGCGGGAGGTGGGGCAGTGAAAGGGAGCCGGGTGAGGTGATACACACTGGAGACACAATAGGGGGTGTTCTTTGTACTAAGACTGACACCTTGAGGACACGGGCGGGGGTGGGTGGAGAGGTGGGATTTCTCGGCGAAGGCTCCTGCAGTCAAGTCGCCGCGAACGCTTATGATCCGACATCGGTGCAAAAGCAGAGGGAGGCTGCAGGCCGTGCCGGGGAAGTCTGGGGGTGGGGGGAGGGGTGTCCTTGCTGCACGGGCCGTCCCTGCGTTTCCTTGAACACTGACCAGCGCGGTCACCTGGTCTTTTCCACCTGTGCGCAGGTAGCCTCACACTCAAGTCAGTGACACAGATGAACCTGCTTCAACCTTCACCGCGCCCCTTCCCTCCCCCCGCTCCCCGCCCCCGCCTGCCCACCTTCGCAATGGTTACCCTGCCCCCGGCTGGGCGCCGGCCGTGGCTCAACTCGTTCCCCCCACCCTGCGCTGCTGCAGAAGAAGCCGCGGCAAGTGCAGTTACAGGCGGGCGCCTCGCAACAAGCCCGATCTAGCACTAGCAGTCATACTGGGCATGCTCAGTGCGCCTGCAGGTTGGGGACTCGGCGCTTGCACCCGGAGCTGCACCTTCTGCCGCCTCCTCACAGCCTCTGCCCTGCCCTTCCCTCCCCACCCCTCCCCTAGCGCGGTCGGGTACGCCTCCCTCCTCCCCTCCGGCTCCCGAGGCGCCCGGACTCCCGGCGCGGCGGCGGCGGCGGCGGCGGAGGGGGCGGGCTGGCCGGCGGGCGGTGATGTGGCGGGACTCTTTGTGCACTGCGGCAGGATACGCGCTCGGGCGCCGGGACGCGGCTGCGCTCAGATCTCTCCTCTCGGAAGCTGCAGCCATGATGGAAGTTTGAGAGTTGAGCCGCTGCGAGGCGAGGCCGGGCTCAGGCGAGGGAGATGAGAGACGGCGGCGGCCGCAGCCCAGAGCCCCTCTCAGCGCCTGTGAGCAGCCGCGGGGGCAGCGCCCTCGGGGAGCCGGCCGGCCGGCGGCGGCGGCAGCGGCGGCGTTTCTCGCCCCCTCTTCGTCTTTTCTAACCGTGCAGCCTCTTTCTCGGCTTCTCCTGAAAGGGAAGGTGGAAGCCGTGGGCTCGGGCGGGAGCCGGCTGAGGCGCGGCGGCGGCACCTCCCGCTCCTGGAGCGGGGGGGAGAAGCGGCGGCGGCGGCGGCGGCCGCAGCTCCGGGGAGGGGGTCGGAGTCGCCTGTCACCATTTCCAGGGCTGGGAACGCCGGAGAGTTGGTCTCTCCCCTTCTACTGCCTCCAACACGGCGGCGGCGGCGGCGGCACATCCAGGGACCCGGGCCGGTTTTAAACCTCCCCTCCGCCGCCGCCGCACCCCCCCTGGCCCGGGCTCCGGAGGCCGCCGGAGGAGGCAACCGTTCCGAGGATTATTCTTCTCCCCATTCCGCTGCCGCCGCTGCCAGACCCCTGGCTGCTGAGGAGAAGCAGGCCCAGTCGCTGCAACCATCCAGCAGCCGCCGCAGCAGCCATTACCCGGCTGCGGTCCAGAGCCAAGCGGCAGCAGAGCGAGGGGCATCAGCCACCGCCAAGTCCAGAGCCATTTCCATCCTGCAGAAGAAGCCCCGCCACCAGCAGCTTCTGCCATCTCTCTCCTCCTTTTTCTTCAGCCACAGGCTCCCAGACATGACAGCCATCATCAAAGAGATCGTTAGCAGAAACAAAAGGAGATATCAAGAGGATGGATTCGACTTAGACTTGACCTGTATCCATTTCTGTGGCTGCTGCTCCCCTTTGCCTTTCTGTCACTCTCTCTGATAACGTGGGAATAGACGGATGCGAAAAAATGTCCATAGTGTGGGTGACTATAACGTTTAACCCTGGTCGGATTTCTAGATGTATATTTTGTGTCTCTTTTGAATGCATTCAGCCTAGGGTGTGTTCTGCTAGACGGAACTCTCGCCAGTTTGCAAGTGTCAAGGCACCGATGGGTCTCTTTCTAAGGGCTATTGTCCGCAGAATCCAGAACACTGTTAGTGGATTAGTGAGCTCGGTAATCCGGTCTACTAAATGAACAGAAAAGTAGATGCTTTGAGCTTGAGCATATTTCGATTAAATCTTGGCTTTAGGCCCTAGATCAAGGGTATAGATCAGATTAAAAGGAAAATTAGTGTTGCACGTACAGCTTATTGCATCAGAATCTTGCAGTGATTGTTTTTAGTTTCCTGGGTTGCATTGATAGATTCTTTTAAAATGTGAGTTGTGAACTGATTTGCATAACTTTAGAGAGAATCATTTTAGCATATATGGTGCTCATCTGAAGGCAAAAGTAGGTTTATGCGTTAAAACTAAGTTAATTACAACTTTGAACCGCGTTTAGAAGTTTTGCAGTTTGAAATCAATAGTACCATGATACTTCTCAAAGACGCTCTTATTAGATTTTGTTAAATTTGCTTTTTAAAAAAAATCTCTTTGAGATGATGGAGGATAGGACTTGAAATTTACAGTTCAGTAGCATTGTAGATTCAGTGCTCTTCTGACACGTAATAGAATGGAGATTGAGTGGTTTTTGATCTCAGATGATAATGTTATGTAGGTTCAAGGGTATTGTGTGTAGCAAATGGTGATTGCAGAGATTAAACTTAAGTTTCACTTGAAATTTAAGTATTGATTGAAGTATATACTTGAATTGACACTCAACTTTATTTAGGTTTCAGGTCTTGTGACACCTTTGGGTATCCGTTAATTTTACTCTGACTTGTGTAGAACGTCAAGTATAATTTACCAGCTGATAATCAGAAATGTTGGCAAGAGTGGATTACTCCATCTTTGGATTGTAGGTGTGTTCGCTTTTTTCATACGGTGTATTAAATTTACTGAGTCAGCTTGTTGAATAAGACAAACCCAAGAATTTCAGTGGGGTACAATTGGTTGTCTGAAAGTTAGGTTTTTGTGTTTCAGAAGATAGTGGTTATTGAAAGGCATGAATCTTCACAGTTTCAGGTATAATGAACAAATTTTGGTTAAGGATGGGGGATAGAGCCCTCTTCTTTGGCAGAATGGGAAATATGTTAGGAATTGAGAGTCACTGGTAGGCCAGTGTATAAGGCATGAAAAATAGGATTAAGTTATTGGTCTGAGGTGACTGAAGCATTTTATTAAGGTTTCTATTAAGATAAAAAATTTGGTGATGTGAATTGTAGCAGTGGACAGTACTTTAAGCAGTTGTGTAGGTGTTTATAATAGAATATACTCAAAAAAGTGGTTACTTAGCAGGTGTCTGTATCTCTAGCTAAAAACTGTGGGGAAGATACTTTTGAAGAAAAATGTTGCATACGTGATGAGTTTTTATTCCTTTGGATTATGTATCTGCACATACATACACACATAGTATTTGCAGTTGATTTCGCCCAAGGTTTTGATATGAAGTGAAGATAAAAGTTACTGAAGAACTAGCTTTACCACGCACACAACTTAAGTTTTCTGTTAAGTTTAAAAATAATATTTTAAAAGAATATTTGGAAATTTTGGAGTTGCTTTAATTGAAAAAGTACTAAAGCTAAACTTGACCTGTTTGCCCAGAAGATAATCATGAAAAATACTTAACTTGGTTCTTCTGATTTGTAACCTGTTTCAGAAGTAGTCTATTGGTATGACTTGATAGTCATCTAGATGTATAGGACCAAATTAATTAAATGTTTAACTTTTTAAAGTAAACCCACTTTCAAAAAATTTTCTAGAATGCTGTTTGTTAGGCAGATTGCTTTTACTATTCAGAGTATGTTTATGCTATTTTTTCTTTACCCATTTGATTTTAAATTATCAGAGTTATGAGACTGATATCATTCTACCAGGTTTTTATATGTGAGCAGTGCGGTGATTAGCCATTTCTCCTTTGATTTCAAGGTGTGTGCCTCTGTGTGTGAAATTTATGTGAATTACAACTTTTCTCTAAAACTGTCCTTTTAGTTATGGTATGCATAGAAAGCATTATCATATATTGCATCAAATGACTAATAACACTTAATTTCTAGAGTTGTGGTTTTATTGAGCCAAATGTTGATATGAAAAAAAAATCACGTTAGGAAAGTCAGTAAAGGGTTGCCTTTTTGATAGTTGCACTTCCAATAATTTTGATCCACCAGGGCCCTTGGGCTTGCTTGGTTTCACTTCAGTGTTTTGGGTTTAGTGGTGGGGGAAAATTAAAATGGCCATTGACGGCTTTTTCCCTGGCAAGTTGTAGTGTCTGTTTCAGCAGTTAGCCTTCTCAAAGTTAATTCTTTAATGAAAGTAGTGATTGGAGTATTTTAGTAAAGGTTAGTACTGAAGTGACTTCCTTAAAGGAAAATTGAGGACTATGGGTTTGTTTTGTTTTTTTTTTTGCAAAATTGAATTATTCTAAGAATCATTTTTTGGTGGGGGCTTATCCTTAATATTAGTCTGGAAAGTAATACTGAACACGAGACTATAAAAAATTCATTGTTTTAGATTTCATGGACACTTTAGGCTTCTATTGAATTTTAATTGATAAATTTGCATCTTTTCAAATAATTAACCTTCATAGGGGAAACTTTAATTCATAGAGAGTATAGTGACTGTTGAAGCTAGCTGTTATCTTTTAAGATTAGTGATTACTGAAATGACTGTATAGTGAAGATTTTTTAATTCTACTCAAAAGTTTTTATTTTACACTTTTTATATCAGTTAAGGTGTATTTCTTTCCTGTGCAAAATGACTGGGCCACCTAATTGTTACAGAATGATCCACAAACTTCATTTTCATAAAGCGTATTAAAGAATAAAGCACATTGGAGAAATTTACGGTTTATGTAGTTCTTAATATAAGGAAAAGAATTTATTGTTGTTCATTGTAAAAGTTTTCACTATAGTATAGTCATCAGTGCAGATTTAACATTGCTTATGATACACTAAAGAAATAGTAAATATAAAATATGATGAGACATAACCACGTTATTTTAAATATAGTTTTAGAGAGATAGTAGAGAAAGATGCTTTTGTATGTATTACCTTTTAGAATCTTAACATTTAAGGTAGCTGGTGATATTTTAATTCTTGTGTGGTACAGTATAGTATCTGCTTTTTCCCATAAACCACGAAAAAAAAATACAGACTTCTTAATGTCACAAAATACTTTTTGGAAGTCTGATTTTCAGATGTCCTCATTTCGAGATTTGCCCCATTTGCTATTTGTTCATGTGGTGATAGCTTAATACTTTTTAATAATTTTTAAGCCATTTAAGTAATCACTTCAGTGACTTTTAATGTAACAGTATTTATTATGGGAAAATCAGTTCACAAAATTTCGACATTAAATCACTCTCAGACATTCTATTTTTAAATTTTTACCTCAGCCTTTCTAGTAAGACAGCAGTGTAGGATATATTTTTATATTAATATTGTATGTGAAATTGGAGTTTGTAAAAAGAAATTTAGAAGTTTGCACGTTTATGACAATTTTTCACTTACTTGAAATGTTAGGCCTTGGCAGTATTATAAGAAGTTAGCTTCCAGAAAAATGTTGATAATGAAAGAAATTTATTTGGTATACTTTTTTTTTTCTGTAGATACTCTTTGTTCCAAAGTTCTATTTGTATTTCATAGAACTGTCACTCTTTTCTCCTCTCTTTTTCTGTTAGATAAACAGGATTTTAAGTAAAGTCAGTATTCTTTTGTGGTCTGATTTCACTAAGAAAAAGTGTTAGGATTTATTCTAAGGATAGTGACTTAAGATGTATTAGACTGTGAGATTGGGGTCAGAAATTATTTCAGTAAATATTCAGTTTTACAATTGCTTTCTAATTGGTAACTCTAAAATTAACACAGTTGCTATCAGAAATATCGATATTATTAGTCTGAACAACCCTTAACTGATGACCTTAATTCTTTTACATAGGCTGTCTTACTTCCACATGCATATTTTGCTGGGTGGTCAGAATATTTTGGTTTGTGATTCTCAAAGCGTAGACTATATATATGCACTTACTAATGTAAAATACTTTCATTTGTCAAGAAAGGTGAAATTAGTATATTGGATTTGACTATCCACCTACTATTCCCTAATTTTTGGAATTTTTTCATTGGCTACAGAAAAGCTATTAGCAATTTGGTTCTTTTAAAATTTGCAGTGGAATTAAAAATACTGTTGGAAAAGTACTGATTTAAGAAGAATAAACATAACTTAGGGGTGAATTAATTTCGTATGGAAAGTCTTCATTTAGTTGTATATGGTTAAGGCAGATTCACTTCATTTGCAACAGTTTGCATTTAGAGATGAATGGACATCTTCAGGGTATTAGGGGTGTACCTGTTGGTCCTTTTGGCAGATTTGGATACTATGGCAGTACCTTGCAGCAGAAAATTATTCTTAGCCTGTATGTAGTGTGGGAAAAAAGACTATGTGTCATATTTTAAGTTGTTACACACGTAGTTATTATAGTAGTCATCACTTTAGCTATGGACAGTGAATCCAACTTAAAAGTGTTTGAATACTTGTATGTATGTAAATAAAGACAAAGTCAGGCAATTATAGTAATATTTCTAAAAATTGAATTTCTCTTTAAAGAAGAGTTCACCTGGTGGGTATGGTTTTATAAGTTTTAAATAAGGTTAAATCTGTTTTAAATTACATTCAAATATTGAATATGAGTTTTTTCCACACATTGTACATTGTTTCATTTTAGATTTTAAGGTGGCAGGTGTAGGCTCTGGAACCAATACTGCCTGTGTTGGAATCCTGACTCTGACACTTAGTAGCTGGATGACTTTGTGTAGGTTGCTTAACTTTTCTCAATCTATATTATCTGTGAAATGGGGATAATGGTACCCACCCATATAATGTTTATTTTGAAGAATAAATGAGATAAGTAATGGCATAGCACTTGCCACCTTGTAAGTATTTAAATGGACACTGCTGCTGTTAAAAATTATAGTTCCAGGTTACTCATGTATGAGAAATTATTTGTCTTTTCATGTATGGAAGGAGCAATGATTTTAACTGAATTTCCTCAGTTTTGGATATATTGCCATGTTAATTGGTTCATGCTATGAGTATTTTTTTAAATAGGGGTATTCCTTTAGAAGCTTTGAGTATAAAATGTCTGTGATTTTGCTGTTTCATCACAAATAATTTGAAGCTCTGCTCCCTCATACTATGGAAGCATTAATCATACTAATCAAAGACTATTTGGTTTAAATACTAAGATATGATGACAACTTCCTCTATATGAAGTAGAAAAATAAAATTTTGTTATAATATTAAAATAAAAATTTGTTAAAATATTAAATTTTCTTTAGAGTTAAAGACAGGTCAACTAAAATATATATTTTATTCACAGAGTAATCTTTGTCTCAAAACATTTATTATATGATATAACAGTTACATAAACTATCAGTGAAGGTACTGTAGTATTTCTTTTTAAGTTCAGATTTTTGAAGGAGTCAGGCAGCTTTGAACGCCAAGTTACATTCATTACATTATCATTTGCACTTAAAATAATCTGGCAGTGCATTAATATGGGAGTTTTATTTAGGTTAAACCTTTGTGTTATTTCCCATTTTCACTTTTGATCCAGTTTTAGGCCCTAGAAATGGGAAGAAGAGCAAAAAGATTTTTTTCTTAATTTATTCTTACCAGGTGTGGGGAAAGATGGAGTAAACCTGAGACCTGCCTATTAAAGGCCGTTTCTTGTGTATGGGGATCAGTCGTTTTTTCTCCTTTCCCTGTTCTGGTCTCCTTGCTGTGTCACGGTGCCCTCAGGAGTGAAGCGCTTGGTCTCCAGGGAGGCTTTTGCTTTTTCTTACTTGTCTTGTTTCACAGAATGAGCTGTGCTGTCTCATTGTGTATGCAACTGTCTGCTTACATGACTTTTACATGCTTTGTTATATGTTGGATAAACGAGCTGTATTTTTGGTCCAAATCTAGGTTGCAGAATTGACCTGTGCATTTTGACAGCTTCTAGGAAAACTTAATTGCCTAAATTCCCTCACTTTCTTCTTCTATTTTATGTTACATGCACCTAAATTTTGTTTTATATCACTACCCCAAACTTAGAGTTGATTTAGTGTTATTAAAGCCCTTCAGAATAGCTTTCAATTTTATTTCTTTTGCTTTCTGTGGATTTTTAGGCTGAATATAATAAGGTTCTCTCTTCTTTACTATTAATTACTAATTAATCAACTAAATTATCAAATCATTAATAATTTAATGACTAAATAAGCTAAATATTAACTAGTGTTAATTGCATTCTGCTAATTTTATGTATTTAGTATTTTTGATCTTTTAAGGAAGATGTAATTATTTAAGGTGTTATGAAATGGGTTGTGATTTAGAGCATATAGTCCTTACATCAGATGTATATGTTTTTTTTCCTGAATTAAAAAAAAAAACCTTGACTATTCTGGGTCTTTGTTGCAGTGATCAGGCTTTCTCTTGTTGTGGCCCACGGGCTTCCCTTGCTGTGGAGCCCAGGCTCTAGAGCACATGGGCTCTCTAGGTGTGGTGCATATGGGCTCTTGTGGCACGCAGGCTTAGTCGCCCTGCGGCACGTATGACCTTAATTTCCTGGCCAGGAATTAAGCCTTTGTCTCCTGCATTGGAAGATGAATTCTTAACTATTGGACCACCAGAGAAGTCCCGAATCAGATATATTCTTAAAGTGATTTATAAGTACAGCATACATGTTGAGTTGCAAACAAGTCCTTGTTTTAAATATATAGTTTTTTTTTTTTTTTTCCATTTAAAATTCTTTTGCTGTCATGAATTTAGTGAGACACTTCTGTTTGAGTGTTCTCTTTACTTGGAACTTACTGGAGATTAAATAAATAGAATGGCAATCTTTATTTTACTTTTAAAATGAAGTTTGGGGAATGTTACCAAGCTTGATATTTTTTAGGTGTTTGTTTTTTAAATATGTATTTATCAGTGACTTTGAATCTATCAGAGTTAAAGTGAAATGTGTAGACTTTTTTCTTTTGTAATGTGAAAACAGTACTTTGCCAGGCTTAACTTAGCTTTGTTGTAAAATTTATTTAACATTTTCACTTATTCATTGATAAAGTATGAAAGATGAAGAAATGAGGACTTAAGCCAGAAGGGATTTTTTTTGAAAAATGAAATAGAATTAGTTAGCATATACCCTGTGTCTTATATTTGTTTAGCATTTTTCATTAACAAAGCCTTTAATAATTATTAATGCATTTGATTTTGCAAGAAAAAAGGAGCAGCCTAAAAGATGGTACAAGCATTACTTTCCTCATTTTTTTATACAGAAATCGTAGCTCCAAAAATAAAAAACCCAGTAACTTGTTAAAGGCTACCAGAAGATTGAGTCCAAAGAGGGTGCTCGGTTTTTAGGCACCTGCTGCAGTATTTTTCCCATTATGTACATCAGTGGTTCTCAAACTTTAGATGGGCATGTAAAAAACTTGCAAGACTTAAGTCATAGATTACGTGCCCCACCTCCAGAGTTTCAGATTCGTTAACATCTGAGTTGGGGCCTGAGAATTTGTATTTTATTAAGTTCCCAGACGGTACTGATGATGGTAGTCTGGGGATTACACTTTGTGAACCACTGTATTACATTATCTCCTGTCAGTTCAGTTCAGTTCAGTTGCTTCGTCGTGTCCGACTCTTTGTGACCCCATGGACTGCAGCACGCCAGGCCTTTCTGTGCTCCCAGAGTTTACTCAAACTCATGTCCATTGAGTCGGTGATGCCACCCAACCATCTCATCCTTTGTTGTCCCCTTCTCCTGCCTTCAGTCTTTCCCAGCATCAGGGGAATCGCCTGTCAACCAAATCCTTAATATGTTATCTCCTTTAGTTTAATAGAATTTACATATACATATCATTTTATATGTAAATCCTAAATAGCTCAGATGGCAATTGTTATCCTAATTTTTGCAGACGACACAGTTTTACAAAAGCATAGTGGAATGGAAGGAGTATAGATTTGGGAGTTAGCTAGACTTAAAGTCTAGCTTAAGTCCTTACTCAGCTATTTATCAGTTATGTAATAAAAGACAAAGTACTTAACCTTGGTGAACCTTGGTTTTCACATCTCTAACATGGTGGTAAAAACCCTTGTGTGTGCTTTTTTAGGTTTGTTGGAAGAATGTATTTTCAGAATATTGATTGCCAACTTGGGGCTGATCCCCTCCTACCTTGTCTGGGTATTTGGCAATGTCTAGAGACATTTTTGGTGGTCACACCTTGGGGAGGAGGGGCAGAGGGCAGAAGCTGTTGGCATCTGTCTCGGCATAGAGGCAAGGAATGCTGCTAAACATCCTACAAAGCACAGAATAGCCCCATCCGCAACAAATAATAGTCTAGCTCAAATTGCCAACACTGCTGAGGTTGAGAAACTCTGATTTAGAGGTTTAAGTGTTTGGTATATAGTAAGTATGATGTTTTATACAAGTCAGTGTCTTTGCCCTAAGGTTGTGGTATTTAAGAAGGTCAAATTGCTAATAAATGATAGAGCTTTTAGCATCTGTATTTTTTGACAGCTGCTAGGCTAGTGTTCTTTATAAGAACTTTTTCCACAAAAGTTCCCTGGTAACAAAAAAGGGTTTATTTGAAGAAGGCTCATGTGTTAACTTGGCTGATTGTGAAAGTGCTGCTTTGAACTTCTGTCAGAAAAGGCTGAAGATGTTTTCAACTTAAGTATATTGCACTATATGAGGTATTCAGAAGAATGTTACATAAAAACATCTCTAACAGGATGGATATGCTTTATTAAAGCATTTTTTTCCCCATTTTTATATTGCCAGTAGTTTTAAAAGTAGTTCTTAGCTTGCTTCCTTTAGTTACATAATTAGGAGATACTTTACTTATAGGATACTTGTTTTGTGGTGTTTAATGCATTCTTTAATCTTACACTTTTTTAATTCTAAAGCTGCTTTTGTTATAGTCAGATGTGGTGAAGTTATATGCTGATGTAAAATGGCAAATTTCTGACAAGTTATAAAAATGTCTTGTTTCTTTCCAGATGAAGAAAGTAGGGCCAGCTAAGGTTCTCTGATGCATGTGTTACGTTCTTTCCGAGACCCTAAATTTGCTCTCAGCCCATTGAATAAGTGCTTTACTTATCTACATTTAAAAACTTGCATTAATGTGTGGAGTTTTTAGAAAAAATTGGGACAGAGTTTTAGTTTAGTCCAGAGAGGAAAAGATGCCAGGGGAGTAGCTTAGTGGATTCTGAGTTTTGTTTTGTTTTTAGGACAAACATAATTACGAAAGTGTTCTAGGAATAGATTGTTTGCTATGATTTTTTTCTGTTTGCTTGATATTACAATTTGCTTTGCTTCTCAGCTTTGCACAGGCAGATGTCAAGGTCTCTTTTAAAAATCCTTATGAAATTTAAGTTTTGACTGTTTTGATTCTTTGGGAAATTATAGGAGCTAGTTAGAGATACTGATGAATATTTTAAAACCAGGGCTGCTAATCATGTGGTAACTTCACATTTTAAGAAAAATAGCACTTGTTGCTATAATTTAATTGAATAAATATGGTGTTTATTTCAGTATATGAATAAAAAGCTCCATTTTCTTAAGAAAATTTTATAAAAACTGCTTAAAGAATTTTGAAAAAAGTACTCATTGTTCTACTTCTCTGAAACTTCATGTTTCCATGTTAGCTTTTAGTTTTTGTTGATATCAGTCTGTTTTAAAACATTATTCATCATAGTGAACTTAGAGGTGTGTGTGTTTGAACTTAAAGGTGTGTGTATGTTTGAACTGAAAGGTGTGTGTGTATGTTTGAACTTAAAGGTGTGTGTGCATTTTAACAATTTCCAAAGTACCTCATAATTTCGTTAATTATTTTAAATGGCAGAGTCATCAGAAATATTTTTTTCTCTGTAGTTACACATTAAACATTTTTCTAGTATTTGGCCAGTTTTTTTTCCTGTTCTTTTCTGATTTTCCTTACTGTGAATTTAAGATGACCTAAATATTCGAAAAGGCTGTCATTATTTTGATTCACAAGATCATAATCTGTTACATAAAAGTAGCTGAAGTTTGATGTCTAGCAGCTTTTTCCCCCTTACTATATGATAGCTATTGCATGTTTAAAATTTAAGCATATTTTAATAATATTGAAGTGTGGCAAAATAGAATTTAGCTACTTTTGATGTCAAATTTTCTTTTGCTATGGTAGGAGTAAGTGCTTCTGTTGTGTTGAAAGTGGATATAGAAGTCATTTGACTAAACTATCACGTCGTTTTGTGTTAAAGTTATTATAACCCTGTTGCTTTCCTTTCTTTAGTTAGAAAGAGTTTGACTGGTTGAGATGTTACTGTTCCCTAGAGTGGTGGTCCCCAACCTTTTTAGCACCAGGGACTGATTCCATGGAAGACTATTTTTGTATGGACCAGAATAGGGGAGATGATTTTGGGATGGTTGAATCACATTACATTTATCTTGCAGTTTATTTCTGTTATTTATTACATCAGTTCCACCTCAGATCATCAGGCATTGTATCCCTGATGTTAGGGGCCCCTGCTCTAGAGCATATTTTGAATGATAGCCATTTATATTTACTTGGTTGCCTTGGTCATAGTAATTAGTGATAGTAATTGATGCAGGTTTGCTGTGCATTTGCATTAATAATCAATATTAATTTTTGTGATAGTCTATATCAAATTTTATTTTTAAGTATCAGTTACTAAAACATGGAAATGAGTTTAACCTTATTAGATAAATGATAATTCTCAGTAAATTTATTAATTCATGTAGTTAGAACAAAAATATTGCAAAAGAAACAGACTTTCTCTTTTTTAAACAAAATTACTTGTTAGTGTAACATTTTCCAATGAGATATAATTGTTTCAGTTCCTTTTTTGGGGGGGTTGTGTCTAGTTGCTGTACAGTGTTGTGTTTCTGCTGTACATTAAAGTGAATTAGCTACACATATCCATATATCCCTGTTTCCTTGGATTTCCTTCCTGTCTAGGTCACCACGGCACATGGAGTAGAATTCTCTGCTATGCCATACAGTCAGTTCTCATTAGTTCTCTGTGTTATACATAGTAGTGTATATATGCCAATCCCAGTGTCCCAATCCATCCCACCTCCACTTCCCCTTTGGTATTCTTATGTTTGTCCTCTTTCTCTACCTCTGTGTCTATTTGTGCTTTGCAAATAAGTTCATCTATACCATTTTTATAAATTCCACATATATGCATTATTGTATAGTATGTGTTTTTCTGACTTACTTCACTCTATGACAATCTCTGGGTCCATCCATTTATCTGCAAATGGCACAATTTCATTCCTTTTTGTGACTGAGTAATATTTCCTTGTTTATATGTATCATATCTTCTTTATCCATTCATCTGTTGATGGACATACAGGTTGCTTCCATGTCCTGGTTATTGTGAATAGTGTGGCAATGAACACTGGGCTATGTGTGTCTTTTTGAATTACTATTTTCTCAGGTTATGTGCCCAGTAGTGGGATTGCTGTGTATTATGGTGGTTTCATTTTTAGTTTTTGAAGGAACTTCCATACTGTTCTCCATAGTGGCTGTACCAATTTACACTCCCACCAACAGTGTAGGAGGATTCCCTTTTCTCCACACCCTCTCCAGCATTTATTGTTTGTAGAATTTTTGATGTTGGCTCTTCTGACCAGTGTGAGGTGATACCTCACTGTAGTTTTGATTTGTATTAGCAGTGTTAAGCATCTTTTCGTGTGTTTATTGGCTATCTGTATGTCTTTGGAGAAATTCCTGTTTAGGTCTTCTTCCCATTTTTCTATTGGGTTGTTTATCTTTTTGATATTGAGCTACTTGAGCTGTTTGTATATTTTGGAGACTAATCTGTTGTCAGTTGCTTTGTTTGCAAATATTTTCTCCCATTTTGAGTACTGTCTTTTCATCTTAATTATGATTTCCTTTGCAAAAGCTTTTAAGTTTCATTAGGTCCCACTTGTTTATTTTTGTTTTTATTTTCATTACTTTAGGGGGTTGGTCAAAAAAGATTTTGTTGTGATTTATGTTAAAGAGTGCTCTGCCTATGTTTTCCTTTAAGAGTTCTATAGTGCCTGGCCTTACATTTTGATCTTTAATCCATTTGAGTTTACTTTTGTGTATGGTGTTTGAGAGTATTCTAATTTCATTTAGCCATCTAGTTTTCCCAGCATCACCTATTGAGACTGTCTTTTCTTCGTTGTATATTCTCATCATTTTTTTTGTCATAGATTAATTAACCATGGGTGTATGGGTTTATTTCTGGGCCTTCTGTCCTATAGCATTAATCTATATTTCTGTTTTTGTGCCAGTGCCATACTTTGTTGATTTCTGTAACTTTGTAGTATAGTGTGAAGTTAGGGAGCCTGATTCCTCCAGCTCTGTTTTTCTTTCTCAAGATTGCTGTGTCTGTTCAGGGTCTTTTGTGTTTCCATACAAATTGTAAGATTTTCTATTCTAGTTCTGTGAAAAATGCCATTGGTAATTTGATAGGGATTGCATTGAATATGTAGATTGCTTTGAGTAGTATAGTCATCTTCACAATATTGAATTCTTCCAGTCCAAGAACATGGTATATTTCTCCATGTGTTTATGTTGTCTTTGATTTCTTTAATCAGTATCTTACAGTTTTCTGTGTACAGTCTTTTGCCTTCTTAGGATTGGATTTTATTTCTTTTTCTGTTACAGTGGTAAATGGAATTGTTTCCTTAATTTCTCTTTCTGATCTTTCATTGTTACTGTATAGGAATGCAAGAGATTTCTCTGTGTTTAGTATCCTACAACTTTGATAAATTTATTGACGAGCTCTAATAGTTTTCTGATAGACTCTTTAGGATTTTGTAAGTATAGTATCATGTCATCTGTAAACAGTGACAGTTTTACTTCTTTTCCAATTTGAATTCCTTTATTTTCTTCTTCTTCTCTGATTGCTGTGACTTGTGCTTCCAAGACTGTTTTGAGTAATAGTGATGAGAGTGGGCACCTTTGTCTTGTTTCTGACCTTAGAGGAAATGCTTTCAGTTTTTCACCATTGAAAATAATGTTTGCTGTGGGCTTGCCATGTATGACCTTTAATATGTTAAGATAGGTTTCATCTATGCCCACTTTCTAGAGAGCCTTTTTTTTTCTTTATCATAAATGGGTGTTGAATTTTGTCAAAAGTTTTTCTGCATCTATGACCATTTTTGAAAAATATATTTAAAAAATTTTTTGCTGTGATGGGTCTTCATTGCTGCACATGGGCTTACTCTAGTTGTAGCAAGTGTGGGCTACTCTTCATTGCTATGTGTGGGCTTCCCATTGCAGTGACTTCTCTGGTTGTGGAGCACAGGCTGTAGGTGTGTAGTCTTCAAAATTGCAGTGTGTGGGCTTAGTAATTGCAGCTCATGGGCTCTGGAGCATAGGCTCAGTCTTTGGGTGCACAGGCTTGATTGCTCCATGGCATGTGGTATTAAACTGGTGTCCCTTGCCTTGCAAGGTGTGTACTTAACCACTGGACTGCCAGCGACTGCCCCATGTGGTTTTTATTATTAAATTTGTTAATGTGATATGTCACATTGATTGATTTGCATATATTGAAGAATCCTTGCATCCTTGAGATAAATTCCACTTGATCATGGTATATGATCCTTTTAAAGTGGATCTGAATTCAGTTTGCTAGTATTGGGTTGGCCAAAGTGTTCAGATTTTTTGTATCATTTTATGGAGAAACACAAAGGAACCTTTTGGCCTATCCAATATTGAGGATTTTTGCATCTATGTTCATCAGTGATGTTGGCCTGTAATTTTCTTTTTGTTATCTTTGTCTGGTTTGGTATCAGGGTGATGGTGGCCTCATAGAAAGAGTTCAACAGTGTTTTTCCCTCTGCAGTTTTTTGGAAGAGTTTGAGAAGGATAGGTATTAGCTCTTCTCTCAATGTTTGATAGAATTTTTTGTGTAGCCATATGGTCCTGGACTTTGGAAGATTTTTAATCACAGTTTCAATTTCATTACTTCTGATTGGTCTGTTAATATTTTCTGTTTCTTCCTGGTTCTTGGAAAGTTGTGCATTTCTAAGAATTTGTTCATTTCTTCCAGGTTGTTCATTTTATTGGCATATGGGCTTGAAGTAATCTCTTTACATCCATTGTATTTCTACAGTGTCAGTTGTATTTCTGCAGTGTCAGTTGTTATTTCTCCTTTTCATGTCTAGCTTTATTGATTTGAGTCCTCACCCTCTTTTTTTCTTGAAAATTTTTAAGAGTTGTTATTTTATATTGGAATTTAGCTAGTTAACAGTTTTGTGATAGTTGCGGGTGGCAGCAGAGGGACTCAGTAGGTATATATGTATTCATTTCCCCCCAAACTCCTCTCCTCTCCAGGCTGCCACATAACATTGAGCAGAGTTTCCTGTGCTATAGAATATGTTTATGTTGATTATTCATTTTAAACTTAGTGATGTGTACATGGTGATCTGAAACTCCCTAACTACTGTCCCTTTTCCTTGCTTTCCTGCCCCACCTAAGCCATAGGTTTGTTCTCTTTAGTCTGTGAGACAGATTCTGGTTTATAAATAGATCCATTTGTATCATTTCTTTTTAGACTCTGAATATAAGGAATGGCATATGAGATTTCTCTTTCTCTGGCTTTCCTCAGTGTGACAATTTCTCGGTACGTCCATGTTGCTACAGGTGGCGGTATTTCATTCTTTTTAATGACTAAGTAATACTCCATTGCGTATATGTGCCACATCTTCTTTATCCAGTCCTATGTTGATGGACATTTAGGTTCCTTCCATGTCTTGGCTAACATAAACAGTGCTTCAGTGAACTTTGAGGTGCATGTATCCTTTTGGATCCTGTTTTTCTCCAGATGTGTGACCAGGAATGGGATTGAATGATCATATGGTAACTCTATTTTTAGTTTTTTAAGGAACCTCCATACTGTTACTGGTTATTAGGGCTATTTGGATTCCTTTTAGTGCTGAAAAGGTCACACAGATTGTGATTATTGTATAGTGTCCAAGAAGTAAGGCTTGCCATCTGTTACACAAATATAGGAAAAAGTTAAGATAATCTAGTGATGTAAGTGGTTTTGAGACTTCTCCTTTTGGAATCATCTGTTAATTACAATTTTTAAAAAGAAATATCAAATTTTAAGCTTTTGCAAAAATAAAACAATGGTTATGACAGTGTTGATACTTTGCTACTAAAATTTGAAGATAGTGGTTGGGAACTAAATATTACGTAATGAAAGTCTGACTTTTATCATTTATTTTCTTAAGATTGTTTGGATATGTAAGTGGAAACGTAGTGTTTTAACTTGAGATACTATGTTATACAGGATTTTGGTACTGTGGTTGTATAAGGCTTTTAAGCTTTAGTTTTCCTAGGAGTTGATTTATAGAAATTCATTATTCTAGAACTCAACCAGTTATTGGATAGAATAAATATTTCTTAAAAATTTGCTTAAATATTTTTCAAGTGCTTTGCTTTCTTCTGTAGCTCAGTTCTTGTCTGTATGCTAGTAGATGAGTTTCCTCTAAAATCTTGGTGTTACGTTTTCAACCACAGCAGTAGTTGTTAATGTCTTATCATCCCTTAGAATTTCTTAGACGTCTTTAAAATGCATATTGGGCTTAATAGGATCTGATTAATTTTAATCTACTTTATTATGTTGACATTGCTTTTTACTGAGAAGTTTGTTACCTGCCATGCCAAGTGTGATTAATAAGATCAGATGTAATATTTAGATATGATTGTGAATTTATGTTCTCAAATGCAGCTTTGTGTCTGGGGCTTCTAGTTTGTGTAAGAAATGTCTTGCCAGTTTAAAGTTAATGTCTGATTAAAGTAAATTGTTTTACTAGTATCAGTTTATAGAATTTATTCATTATTAAATTGTAGGCCATGAAAAGAATGATGCCGTTTTTTGGGGGGGTCGGATAGATAGTACATATGTAAATTATAGCTCTTACATGGAGTGTGGTGCATGTGTAGGTGAGATTTTTTATCTAAATACTCGAGGTTTAAAAGTCTTCACCTGTTCTGTTTACCTAATAGTATTTAAAGGGTGTGAGGTATTAATAAGAGCTTTTCTCCTCTTCATTTCTCTCCTTTCCATCTAACTGTTGGTATTTTTGTCTTTCTCTGTGTTAAATGTTGTGTTTTTAAAAGTTTAGTTACTGGATGTAAAAGTTACTAAGTTTTTTTTAATGTTTCAGCTTAATTATTTTCCAAAATTTTTTACTGTGTTCTCCTTTGGATATGAAGATTCCATAACTAATCATTGTCAGTCATTGTGTCTCCTCCCCTAGTTGTAATAATTGGGTTCATACTAAAATGGAACATGCTGTCTAGAATTAAGAGTGATAACAGTTCAAAGCCAGGTATGTAGACTTATTCTTGTAGCTGTTAGTATATTCTAAAACTATCTTATTAAATCTTAAGATGAATTTTTGCTAGTATTTTAGCAAATATGTAATTTAAGATCTTTCGGATAATACACTTATTCAAGCAGTTTTAAATTGGTATGGTTAAAATACCACCAGTGGGAATATGAATCATACAGCATTAGAACAAGGCACTTATCATAAGGTCAGTAACATGATTCTTACCAATAGAGGAACGAATGCCAATATATTTGCCTTCATATTTTAAAATCTACCTGAATTTCTAGTTCATATTGTTCTTACCCAGATTAAAATACTGCACTGAGGCAACACTATTTTTGCTGATTGAGGAAAAAAGTAAGTAATTTCTAAATGATTTTCTGACTTAAGCTATGAAATAGAGAGATTAGATTTTATAATATTAAAGCCAAATATAAAATGAAGCAGCAAGTACATACTTGTTTGGAACTTTTTTCCTTTAAAATGGATCAAATTAATGACTTTCTTTAAAAGGTAGATTTGATTGTTAGAAGTAAATTTAAAAATTTTGCAGTTTTGGCTGAATTAATAGGAGAAGGAAAATGCATTTGTTGAAGACACATTTGTATTAGAACTTTTTTTTTCTTAGCTTGTGTGTGGTAGTTTTGAATGTTAGAGAACTTGTTCATGATTGTATCTAAAAGGTCAATTCAGTTACAAATCTTGGAATCTTTTTTTCTTCCAGAATGCAATTTGCTAATATTGAGTGAATTGACACTGAATGTTACTAGGCTTTTGTTGTCATACTACTGACAAATCCCTTGCCATCTTCTGTACCCTGTGCCATCTTTGAATGTCTTTTTTTTTCTGTAAAAATTAATGACCTTTTATCTTTTTGCATAGCTATAGAGTAGCCAAAACTAATGTTTTAGGTAGTTACTTCTATTAAAATAAAGGATAAAAGAATGGCTTTTATCATAGAAAGATATTACAGAAGTAATGCATAAATCTTAACATTGAGTATGAGTATTAGAGCATAAAAGACACCCTCTTATGTACTTTAGTGTAATAATGGATTGAAATAATTTAAACTTTTACAGTCTTAATATGCTTTATTAAGCTTTTGTGGTAGAAAATTAGTATTTGGCTTAGTTCAAGCTTATAATGTTGATAAATGTCTAATGCATGTTGTTGCCCTGATAATCTCTTTGAGCGTTATTATTTGTTTGTCATCAGTAGTCAGTCTTCGATGTTGTTTAGTGGGAGCAGCACTGTAGGGAGGTGGTGTGTATGTGTGTATTTTAACAGCAGCAGAGTTCTGAAACAGGAAGTCAGTCTTATCGTATTCATCCAGAGCCCTAGGAAGAAGGTAATTGTTCGGTGTACTCATTAAAACCAGCTAGTTGAGCAACTTAAATTTTTTTAGAGATTCACAGATGCAGGTTTGAACAGTTGTTGGATATATTACTTCATAATTAACAACTACTATGGAGAAAAACTGATTCAGTTAGTTGAGGGTACTAATACACTAAACACCTCAGCTCAATGCACTAATAAATTATGCTTTGGATTTTAAGAGTATTGCTCATACTGTCAGTGACTTGATAAGATATTTTTCTGTGTTATTAGTTCATGGGATCTCAAAGACTTGGACACGACTGAGCAACTAAGCATACACACATCAGTGACCTGAGAACATATTTTTCTGTGGTTCTTATTTGCTTAAATTTACATAGTTAAAAGTTCACGGTGCCTTCATTGTTCCTTTAAAAAGATTTTTTTTTTAAACTCAGTGGAATCTTAATGTATCTGGCTTGAAATATTTTCAGAATTATTCTTAAATTTGAATGGTTTAATAGAAAAAAGTTACTTCTGTTTTATCTGTCAACTGGAATTTATCTTTCCCTGTTAATGTACATATGAACATAATTAGATCTTATGAATCAGTGTTTCCATAGTGTTCTGTGATCTTGCTTATAAACATTTTTTATGTCGTTGGGTACTTATTTTAAAAGCTGTACAGGTAATATTTCATCAGGCTAAATATCATGATTTGCTAAGCAGCACCACTGTAAGTATCTTTGCACAGTTTACCTTTTCCTTTGCTTTGTGCTTTTAGAATGTGGTGTTAGAGCAGGACTGCCAGAGAGAAAGGTACAGCAGCGTCACAGCTCTCTCTTACAGCTGGTGAATTTCTTGCCAAGTGAACCAACTTACAGAGTTGCTTGTAAGTGGAAGAATTACTAGCAGTTCTTAATACTACCTTTGAAGAATGTGATGCTTTCATTTACAAAGTGAGATATAAATTTATGTAAACTTTTCTGTCAAGAAGAGTTGGTATAGTATAAAAACATCAAAGAAAGTTGAGAGGTTTAAATTGCTTGGAGAAGTAGAAAAACTTTAGTAGTTCCTCAGTTATTTGGCTTTCTGGTTTGGCAGTACTGGCAGAAAATTTAAAAGTGTTAAATGGAACCTAAAATTTATGCTAAAGTGAATTTAAGTTAATATATTGAAATCCCTCTTATAATTTGTTTATGAAGACACTGTATTGAGTTGCCTTGTAATGAGACACTTAAACTAAAAAAAACCAGGCATTTCTAACTTATGCAACTTCAAATAATTATAGCCCCTTATTTACAACTGTAGACCCCTTTGCAGTTTTATATTTTAAAGATATTTCCTCATATCTCATTTGATCTTTGAAACAACCAGTGAAGAAATTGCAGCAAGTCTTATTATTTTATAGAAAAACAATAGTATTTGAGGTTCAGAGATTCAGTAACTTAACTTGAAGTATAGGCTTTAAAGTTGCAAAACTAAGGATAGAATTCTGGTATTCTGTATTAAAAAACAGTATATACATTACGTGCTTAGAACAGGGCCTTTCACCTAGAAAATATTTCCAGTGTTCCTGTTCATTTCTCCTTTATTCTTAAAATTCCCATCTTTTTGAGTATTCTTTCTCATTATTTCTGTAGTTCATGCGTTTGTACCTCTGTGCCCTTTTCACTTTAGAAAATAAAATTTTAGGCTGCATTAATTTGGTTTGTAGAGGGACGATTATATGACATGTATTAGGGCAGATGTTCTTAAATAATAAATAACACTTTATCAACTGGGAAATTCAAGCAACTTCTATTATTTCTGCCTTCCTCTCAGTGTGAATCATCAGTTTAGAAACCAGATCCAAACATTTAACACACTTTTTAAGGGAAAAAAAAAATCTAGTAAGAAATATAAAATCTTTTATTAAATGAGAAAGTCATAGAAGTCTATGAGGATAGCTAGTATTTAAAGCATAATTTGATTATAAACGTTGATAATGTGGATATAACTGTGACATATTTGGAAAGTATTTGTTAAATTTAAACCTGTTAAAATTTGTTGAAAGGAATGTGAAGGTGATGTAACTAATGAATCAATGGCTGAATTTTTCTTCTCACCTGAGCCTTAAGTGCCTGTGAGTTGAAAGCACTCCCAGAAAGCCGAGCAAAGCTCCAGATAATCCTAGAAAATGAAATTAAATGGTGAAGTTCTGGTATTTGCTAACTTGTTTTTGATTGTTGTCTTCTCTTTTTAGTCTGACCTGATTCCTTTACCCCTGCTGCCAGTTTAGCTCAGTGTTCCTTTTGTGAGCGGGGCAACTTCAGATTTGCTCTGGATGCTTTTTGATACTCTCTAAGTCTGTATGTCACTTTTATTTGACCTGTCATGTTCCATGTATGGGATAGCTTCTAACTTCATATTGCACACCTTTCAGCTAATTAGAATTCTAAAAATAACTTTTATGTGACTTATGGAAATAATTTTCCTAAAAATAATTATAGCAGGAAAAATACATAGTTAATGGTTTGTAGTTTAGCACTGCATTTCGGTTTGTAAGTTGTAAAGGGATAAGCATCTCTATTAATATATACTATATGGAGTGCTACAGAGAAACTTTTCAGAACTGCTTTGCTGTTAGTAATTATGCTTAAAATAAGATTCAGCTTTTGTGTCAGGAACACATTGTTATAAAATAAGGCTCAGGGGGCCTATTTTCCCTCCCTTACCATTTTAATAAAATATGCAATAGAATGGAAAGTAGTAAAGCAAAATATCTTCGGGGGCTATATTTGGTTGTTGTCCTCTATTTGAAAATCCAAGGTAAATTTATCATATGAACCCCATTAACTTAGGCTCAAATAAACTTCTGAGGTAAGGTAGACTCTTGAGATCTCAACCCACATTTTTTTTTTAAGCTTTTTATAATTTTTTATCATTTATTTTTGGCAGTGCTGGGTCTTCATTGCCATGGGAGCATCTCGTGGCGGTGGCTTCTTTTGTTGTGGGGCGCACAGGCGCACAGGCGTCAGTAGTTGCAGCTCCTGGGCTCAGAGCGCAGGCTCAGTAGTTATGGCACACGGGCTTAGTTGCTCTACAGCATGTGGGATCTTCCCGGACCGGGGCTCAAACCTGTGTCTCCTGCATTGGCAAGTGGATTCTTTACCACTGAGTCACCAGGGTAGCCCCCACAAGTTTTTTTTTTTAAAAGACGTTTTGTTAATCAGGGGTAACTTGGAACATATTTTTAGTTTTTTAAGTTATGCTTGGATGCTTAGAACAGCCAATAAAAAATTGTTTAGCTTTTATCATAGCCACATTATAAGAATAATAGGTCAGTTATGGGTTGAATCAACCTCTGTGGATGTATTTTAAAAATTATTATATTTTAAAACTTAATTATTATTAAGTTTTTCTCTTTGGGACAGTATTCTGTGATGTGAGAAGGATTGTTGTAGCACTTGACTCATACGATATACTGTGTATAATTATCAGAACTCATACACCAGCAACTTAAGATCTGTGTATTTAGTTGTATTAAGTTATACCTCTATTAAAGCAAAACAAAACAAATTTAACATGTTTGCTTGAGGGTGGGGGAGTGGGGGGAAGAACTACCAGTGTATATCGGATCTCCTGTAGCTGTGGTGGCGTTCATCCTGGGCAAGAGAGGACCATGTATGCATTTCTTACCTGTCTCCTTATTTCATGTGCAGCAGCCACTGCTGTGGGGAATAAAGTCTTCCCGCCCCTGCCCCTCCACCTTGGAGTTACATTTTGCATATGTTCTTAAGTTAAATAAAAAAAGCAATATACTAAAGGTTTGAAAGAATTAAAGTTTCTGTTAGGCTTTGATGTTCTTTAGAAGGCTTAGGTTATTCAGCAAGTCAGTGTCATTGAAAAACAGCTGAACAGTTACAGTGGGCTCTTAAGATCTAGTTTTATACCAATGACAAACATCATTATGTTCTAGGCATTGTTCATATATTAAATCATTTAATCCTTAGAACAACCCTATATGATGGGTACTTTTATTAGCCCCTTCTACTTATTCAAAATAATATCCAGTAAGTGCAAGTTAAGCCTATTCTAATATTTCTTCCCTCGGTTATTCCTGTTTGGTTGAAATTATCTTAAAAAGTATGTCATAAAAATTTTAACAGAAAGCAAAAAGTTATATGTAAGAAAGATTTTATTTATTGATACAATTCTTGGCTTGAGAAATGTTTGCCTCAAAATTGAGTACTCATTAGTTGCTGACATCAGTTTTGGAAATACCAGTAGATTTTTCTGTTGTCTTTTAGAAGTTTTTTAATATTTGATTAGTAAATTACTTCCATTTGGAGTTACATACATAATGAGTTTGAACTGTAACTTAACTACTGATGGCTTTGGTACCATTCTTTTTGATCCACAGTTTCATCATCTGTGGGCTTCCTTTGTGGCTCAGCTGGTAAAGAATCCGCCTGCAATGTGGGAGATCTGGGTTTGATTCCTGGGTTGGGAAGATCCCCTAGAGAAGGGAAAGTTCTGGCCTGTAGGATTCCATGGACTGTATAGTACTTGGGGTGCAAAGAGTCAGACACGACTGAGTGACTTTCACTTTCATCATCTGTGAAGTGGTAATGTTACTGCAAAGGATTGTTAGGATTAAGTGAGAATGTATTTGGTATACTGTCTGGGACATGGTCTCTGTTAATCTAATTTATGTTGTATGCCAAAGTGTTGAGTAAAATTTCAAACTGTATGAATAAGGAAGGTGTTAAGTCTGAGGAAAATGAAACTTTAAGAAGGCTAAATTCCTCAATTGTGTTTAAAGGAAGAATTGGATTGTTGCTTAGTAAGAGATTGCAGAGCCATGGGTTGTTGCTCTGCTAGAAACTCCCATGTTGATCCTGGCCTTTGACTTCTTATCTGTCTGATTGACTTGAACTTCCTGTCACAGCATCCTTAAACCTAGACCTAATGTCAGTCCTGCCACCTTCTGCATAAAACTTTGTGTGTGAGCTGTACTGGACTGCTCGCTTTTTCTGAATATTTTATGTGTTGGGTTGGTCAAAAAGTTCATTCACGTTTTTCCATACCACCTATGGAAAAACTCAAAAGAACTTTTTGGCCAACCCAGTATTTCCATGTATCTGTTCTACTCTCTGTTTAGAATGTTGTAACTGCTTTTGTTTCTTCTTTTTTTCTGATGTATGACTTATTTCTTGAGGATTTCTAACATTACCTACCTACTTTGTAATTTCTAACATATCACCTACTTTCTCTCTACCTCTGCAGAATTAATCCTTTCTCTTGCTCTTAAAACATCTTGATCTTATGTATATATAATGGGGCCTTTGGCGTAGTTGTAGGTTTGTGTGTCTGTCTTCCTTGATAGAATAGGAACTCCTAGAGTGTGGTAGTCTTTGCTTACTTAGACTTATGTTCTCAGTTTCCTGTGTACAATGTTTAGTATGTGAATGTTGAGTGCGTGTTTAGATAATTGAGTAAAGGAGGAGCCGATGAGTATCCCCATTCATGTGTAGTTACTGACAAGTGTTTTTCTTAAGTAAGTTAACCAAGCCCTTTGCAACCTTATTTACTTTATTTGTTAATATTCATAGTTCAAGGATAAATCTAAATTTAGTCTTTGTTAAAATGACTGCATTTCAAGGTGCTTTATATTTCTGTGCATTTAAAAAAATTTATTGACGTGCAATTGGTTTACAGTGTTTCAGCAGTACAGCAGAGTAATTCAGTTATGTATGTATGTACATATATATATTCTTTTCCAGGTTCTTTTCCATTATAGGTTATTCAAGATACTGAATATGACTCCCTGTGCTATACAGTAGGTCCTTGTTGGTTATCTATTTTGTATATAGTAGTGTGTATGTATAAATACGAAATTCCTAATTTATCCCTTCTCCCACTTATATGCTTTCCTGTAAGGCTGGAATCTTACTAGCATTCCCACTGAAATTAATGGTTAGGTAAGTTTGTTAGTAGTAATAAAATTTTTTTACATAAAAAATTTCTGTTGTTTTGCTCAGAAAACCTTGGCATAATTTCAGTTTATATTTTTTAGTAAAATTTTATAATTATTTCGTTAGAAATTCCAGATTTGTGGTAGTTGCCACTGCTTTGGGTTCCCTACTGCTGCCTCATTTTTTTTCTCTTAATTTCCATTTTCTTATGTTTGTATTCTATAAGACAGTTAAAAAGTAAAGATTATCCATATTCAGGAATTGTAGTGCTTCAGGCTTGATTTGAGCCTCTTGTCTCCTTCCTTTTTTTTTTTTTTTTTTGGTGAGTGGATACCTAAAACATTTTGGTAATTAGGAATTAGATTTTTAGGTGGGGCTGTTTTCTTATGTGAGAATAATAGATGATAGCTAATATTTGTGATGTTAAAAATGATGATCCTAATGGAACCCTTTGAGGTTGAGGGTGAATTTATGTATTCTTAAAGTGACAAAAATTATTCATGGCCTATATACTTTTATTATTATTATTTATTAAAGAAATTCAGCTTTTTAAAAAGCTACATACAAAGCTGATTGTAAGTCATACAGGGCAAGACAATATTTTGTTAAGACACTTAGGAAATAGATTTGGAGATAATTAGATTATAAAACAATTTTTTTTAAACCTGTTATACAAACAGTATAGGTGATCATATTAAAACAAGCAAAAATGAGGAAAAATTATATTCCTACTACCTAGATATTATTACCTTTAGTACTTTAATCTTTGTACTTTGTACTTTAATTTTTAGTACTTTAATCTAGTACTTTGTAATCTTTCTGTCTGCATATTTTAATTATACTGGTATGGTGTATATGTTTTCTTTTATTAAAATAGTATCACATTGTACTTTCTCTTTTGAAACCTTTTTTTTTCCAGTCAGTAATGTCTACTTATCCTTTTTTGTGAATTTTCATCTCAGCCAATACTTAGATCATATTTAGAATTTCTCTAGTTGGTTCAGAAATATCCTTGGTGGCCGGTTGGTCTGAAACAGCAGCCAGAGCAGGGTTGATTGTACCAGCGAACTTGGCTTTAGAACCCTAAGCCTTTAAGTCAAGGACAGCTACCGATTTCTCCCCTCTTCAGCTTTGAAACCATACTTGGATTTTTTTTAAAAAGATAATTTGAAAGATACTGGGTCATGTCCTACAGACTTTCTGAATTGTCCAGTTTATACATATAATGTCATTTAGCTTGTTCTATCTCATATCTGGTAAATTAAAATTTATATATAAGTGTTTCATGGATTCTCAGATTGAAGATAATGTGGCTCTCATAGATGATGCTGTGTCTTTTCTGTTGCATCACATCGAAAGTTACGTGATCTCTACTTAACTTGCTTGGTAATGCTGAGATTGACCACTGAAATTGGGTGATGACAGTCTTTTCTGTGTGTTATTCAATTATGTTTGTCTTCTTACATTAGAAGATACATTATGTGGTGTTTTCTTACATTAGAAGATATATTGTGTGGTATTACTTTGGCTCTGTTAGAAAGTTCAGTTCCTTATTATCCACTCACCTATTGATTTAGTACCATTTGTTGATCCTTGCCTAAGTCAATAATTTTATTAGGGCTTTCAAAGTTTGATCTTTCTGATTCTAATTGATTTTCTAAAATTTTTATTTTTATTAACTGGTGTTTTCTGTTGTGTTTGCTTTATGAAATGGAGCTATTGAGTTGCCCTGAAATAGAGTTCCTACAGGAAAAGTAGGATAAATCCTTTATCTCTCCCTTTACCAATTTCAAAGTAAAGAAAATAACTTCCAGTAGACACTTACCAAAGCTTAAAAGTGAAAATAATTTTTTGTTTTGTTATAACTTTTTCTGTATTGAGTATCTTTATAGACTCAGAGATTTATTTCCATTTTATTCAGGATTCTTTGATTTACTACCACTTACGTTTTTTCTCTGATGCTCAGTTTGTCACGAATTTAGCCATTCTTCATGCTAGCTTCTATGTATGTTTGATATAGGCCACTAATGTATGTATGCTTTCCTTGCTTTCTGGCACAGAAAGATATTATCTGTACCTTCCCTGCCCCAGATCTGACATCAACTGTTTTTTCAAGGAGTTGATACCTTTTAGTGTAGTATGAGGAGAAGGCAATGGCACCCCACTCCAGTACTCTTGTCTGGAAAATCCCATTAACGGAGGAGCCTGGTGGGCTGCCGTCTTTGGGGGCACATAGAGTCGGACACGACTGAGTGACTTAGCAGCAGCAGCAGTGTAGTATGATCGGAGAAGGCAATGGACCCCACTCCAGTACTCTTGCCTGGAAAGTCCCGTGGACGGAGGAGCCTGGTAGGCTACAGTCCATGGGGTCAGAAGAGTCGGACACGACTGAGCGACTTCACTTTCACTTTTCCCTTTCATGCACTAGAGAAGGAAATGGCAACCCACTCCATTGTTCTCGCCTGGAGAGTCCCAGGGATGGGAGCCTGGTGGGCTGCTGTCTATGGGGTCACACAGAGTTGGACATGACTGACGTGACTTAGCAGCAGCAGCAGCAGTGTAATATGATATTAAAGATGAAATCAGGGTTCTAGAGGTGTTTACTGCTGCTCAGGTGACATACTTTTAGGCTGTTTCTTTGGAAAGACCTAAACAACATAAATGTCTGCAAGCATGAGTTCATACTAATATTTTCAGTTATTACTTGATTTCTTGATTTTATAATGTTATCTCTTTTCTCTTACAGTAATAATCACAAACCTTCAAGTCATTAACATAACTTCATTGATTTTTCCTATCATATTAAAGAAAAAGTTTGAAGATACTAATACTGATGTCATTAGAAATTACTGGAAAAGTTTAAAATTTCTTTGTAGCTCTTTTTTCTTAGAAAACTTCCTGCCCAGAAGTACAGTAAAATTACAGTTTCTAGATAACCCTTGAAATAATCCTTTCTCCTGGTTACCAATTTGATATTTAATCAGATTTGTTTCAGTGTGTGCTTGCCTCCTTGCCCTCCTCTTCTCTATGAAGCAACCATTTTTATTAGTCTCTCAATTATCTGTATGTGTGTTGGAGCATTCCAATTCAGGCAAATATATGTGTAAAAAATTAGTTTATAAAGTATTTCTTTATACAAAGGTAGCATACTATATACCGTTATGCACATTTTTTTCTTTAAAATATTTTGTAGATCTGTCCAAGCAGTACTAATAATTATGTAGAACATATAGTAAATAGGTAATCTTTTCTTAAATTACAGTATCAAAATGAAAGGTTTTAGTAATTTAAGTAGTTATTTTGGATTGAAAATGACACTGAAATAAGCTCGCTAATGTGAATACAGCAGAAATTAAAAAGATCTCTAGAAAGGCACTGAATTTGGTGAATTTTGTATTGTATTTGGAAGATAAATGGGTCCAATATGTGAGTATATAGCTTTGGAGATAGTCTTGAGTGGTTTAAAGCAGTTAGATTGGCTGGTTTGAAACATCTGTGTCAGAAAATCATGAGATTGATGGAGCTCAAGAAATGAGAGCCAGTCTGATGGGCAAAATACTCAGATATGTGGATAATCTGCTGCTTTATAGTTTTATATAAATTTTTCTTGAGTATAGAAGTTTGTTTTATGCAGCTGTTGTATATAAGTTAATAGAATGGCCACGCTAAGTATTGATTACCTTGTTTGGATATGAGATTAAGTTTCTACCTCAGTTCAGTATTGTCATCATCAATACCAAGGGTTAAGATACATCATTGTGGTTTTCTCAACCTCCTCACCATGTAGAATAGGAAATTGAAGTACAGGTGAGTTGTCCAGTTTATGCATCTGATTAGAGGAATAACCTGTTCTTAAATCTAATTTTCTAACTCTTAACTGTATCTACTTTTCTCTGAAAAATGAGAAATTGTGCAACTGTTTCTTGTTTCGTTTTTATTTTGATTTTTGGATTTTGTCTGGATATTTTAGTATTGTAAATATGAAAGTTACCTTTTACCTTAGATGCATTCTAAACATACTGAGTAGAATTTAAAAATCACTGTCATATGATTGATTGTGTGTTAGTTGCTCAATCATGTCTGACTCTTTGTGACCCCATGGACCGTAACCCACCAGCCTCCTCCATCCATGGGATTTTCCAGGCCAGAATACTGGAGTGGGTTTACTATTGATATTTTTTGGGGTCAGTGTATTTACCTGTATTTCTTAATTACACATGATGGCTTATAAGTAAATACATAAGACAGTGTTGTAATTAACATGGTTTGTAGTGGGGAAAACTTTTCATAATCAGCTAATGTTTTAAAACATTTACATGTAGTTTGCATTGTATATTTCAGTGAGCTAATGTTTTAAAATGTGTACATGTGGTTTGCATTGTTGCATATTTCCTTAACTTAAGCACTCAGATATTTATCCAAACATTATTGCTATGGGGTTTCCTGCAGAAAGACTTGAAGGCGTATACAGGAACAATATTGATGATGTAGTAAGGTAAGAACTTTTTAATTTTATGTTTCAAATATTGGTATATATTCATGTTGTATTTTCATTTAGGAAAATTTCTAAACCACAGAAAAAGATGTACTTTTTGATGTTAAGTTTATTTTTATTATGTTGATCTATAACTGTTTTGTTTATTTTGCTTCATGTACCTACTGGGTGTCAGTGGGATAAAACTCATTAGATAAGAACTGACCTTTTGCATAATCAGGTATATGTGTTATGATTTCATGGACTCTATAAAATGCCCCTCATCAGTGTAATATCTGGGTTCTATTGCACTATGATTTTTGTCTTTTATTTCACAATTGGGTATTAGCCTTAAAATCCTTGAGTGGATTTATTCACTTAAATTTATTTATGCTAGGGTATACATAAATGATGCAGTTTTACATAGAACAGTTTATAATGAGGCATAAATGTACAAAGGACCTGGAGAAGTATTTAGTACAGGGGATCTGGAAAGGAATTTGTTAGATACCAAAGCCTAGGTGTTTGCTTTTCAGTTTTTCATCATTTTTAAAAGGAATTATCATTCATATCTGAGTAATATTTCTCAAGGCTCATTTAAATAACCTTAAATACATTTATGACCTAAGAGTACGTAATATATTTTATGAGAGAAGGAATTTGTGTCTGCTTTATAAATAGTCAATATGTTTTCTAATTTCGGAGCAAAAAATATGTGTATAAATAAACTGTAAAATGTCAGTAGGAGGTGTAATTGGCTTTTAAAAGTTTAAATTTTCTATCATTCCTTGTACTCTCTTTCAAAAGTATCCTTTTTGGAGACTTCCAGTTTAAATGTGTGGAGGTTATGAGAACTAAATTTTATAATGAGCAGGAAAGCACTTTATAAAGCATTATGCAGATATAGAATTCTTTTTAAATAGTTGTCTTAGTATTTAAAACTATCTGTATACTCTTATATGAGCCAACCGTAGTTTTTTTCAGTAGTTAGTTTTTAGCAGTTTGCTTTGAACCAAAGTATGTTTACATTTTTGCAGTATTGAGTTGTACCCAGTTGGGTTTTTGTAGTGCTTATATTGTGTTCAGAATTAAACTTCAGTATTGACAGAAAAACTCCCAAACTACTTTGTAGTTGGTACATGAGGCTGTCACAGGAATGATTTAAGAGCTTGTGATTAAGAAATGAGTTTGCCTTCTAGTAGTTGGGCAGGACACAATGGAAGAATGGGAGCAACAGCTTGATACGGCTTAGTCAGTGTTAATACCAATCTACGGAAATACAATGATTGATAGCAAAAAGATTAAGTAAATTTTGACTCAAGAGATGGAGAATCTGGGAAACGAGCAGTGCTGTCATGAAATATGTTTGCTGCTACGGTGAAGGAGTGTTTATTAGGCCTCTTTATGGCCTAGAAGAAACATTTCTAAAGTTGATCTACTTAACATTACTGTAATTCTGTATTCAACCAACTACTAATTCAAACAAGTCAGATTGATACTCATACAGAAAAAGAGTATGAATACTCTTGAGCTCTCCTCTAGATACATTTTCCAGGCACTGTAAGAATATCCTTGTGTTAAATTAACTTGATGTGCTAATTTCTACATTGTTCTCTTCTGAATGTGAATTTGTTTATTCTGACTGTGGACTAATACTGAGGCTGATTGATCATCTTTCGGGTTACTGATAAGTCCAGTTTTTGGTTCTGTATGTATGATTTACGTATGATCATCAGATTTTTGGTGGTGGTGGTGTATTGTTTTGTCACTACAATGTGTTCGACCCATGGACTGCAACATTCCAGACTTCCCTGTCCTTCACCGTCTCCCAGAATTTGTTCTAATTCATGTCCATTGAGTCAGTGATACTACTTAACCATCTCATCCTCTGCCCACTTCTGCTGCCTTCAAACTTTCCTAGTAACAGGGTCTTTTCCAGTGAGCCGGCTCTTCACGTCAGGTAGCCAAGTACTGGAGCTTCAGCTTCAGCGTCAGTACTTACAGTGAATATTCAGGCTTGATTTCCTTTAGGATTGACTGGTTTGATTTCTTTGAAGTCCAAGGGACTCTCAAGAGTCTTCTCCAACACCACAGTTCAAAAGCATCAGTTCTTTGGCACTCAACCTTCTTTATGGTCCAGCTCTCACATCCATACATAACTACTGGATAAACCATAGCTTTGACTATACAGACCTTTCTCGGCAAAGTGATATCTTTGCTTTTGAATACACTGTCTAGGTTTCTCATAGCCTTCCTTCTAAGGAGCAAGCATTTTTTAATTTCATGGCTGCCTTCCATAGTGATTTTGGAGCCTAAGAAAGTAAAATCTGTCACTGCTTCCACATTTTCCCTTTCTATTTGCCATGAAGTGATGGGGCTAGATGCCATGATCTTAGTTGTCCGCCCCCCCCCCCCCAGTTTCTTTATTATTTCTAAAACAAAAAGTTAATAGAGAAGTTATAAATCTTCATATAATCTTTTAGTTTTTTGAATGTTGAGTTTTAAGCCAGCTCTTTCACTCTTATCAAGAGTCTCTTTAGTTCCTCTTCGCTTTCAGCCATTAGGATTGTACCATCTGCATATCTGAGGTTGTTAATATTTCTCCCCACAATCTTGATTTTAGTTTGTGATTGACCCAGTCCAGCGTTTTGCATGATATATTCTGCATATAAGTTAAATTAACAATATACAGCCTTGTCATACTCCTTTCCCAATTTTGAACCAGCCCATTGTTCCATGTAAGGGTCTAATGGTTGCTTCTTGACAACAGGTTTACCTTGTTTACAACAGGTAAAACTGTCAGGAGACAGGTAAGGTGTTCTGGTATTCCCATCTCTATAAGAATTTTCCGCCATTTGTTGTGATCCACCCAAAGGCTTTAATGTAGTCAATGAATCAGAAGTATATGTTTTTCTGGAATTCTCTTGCTTTTTCTATGATCCAGTGAATGTTGGCAATTTGATCTCTGGTTCCTCTGCCTTTTCTAAACCCAGCTTGTATATCTGAAAGTTATTGACTCACATACCACTGAAGCCTAGCTTGAATGACTTTGAGAATAACCTCACTAGCATGTGAAATGAGCACAATTGTATGATGGTTTAAACATTCTTTGACTTTGCCTTTGATTGGAATTGGAATGAAAACTATTCTTTTCCAGTCCTGGGGCCACTGCCTGGTTTTCCAAATTTGCTGTCATATTTAGTGCAGCACTTTAACAGCATCATCTTTCAGGATTTGAAATAGTTCTGCTGGATTATGTTTGTAGTAATGCTTCCTAGGTCCACTTAACTTCACATTCCAGGGTATCTGACTCTGGGTGAGTATCCATACCATCATGGTTATCCATATCAGTAAGACATTTTTGGTATAGTTTTTCTGTGTATTCTTTCCACCACTTCTTTTTTTTTTTTCACCGCTTCTTAATTTCTTCTGCTTCTGTTGTCCTTGCCATTTCTGTCCTTTATTGTACCGATCCTTCTTTGAAATGTTCCCTTGATCTTTTCATTTTCTTGACGAGATCTCTGGTCTTTCCCATTCTATTGTTTTTCTCTACTTCTTTGCAGTGTTCATTTAAGAAAGCCTCCTTATCTCTCTTTGCTATTCTATGAAACTCTGTGTTCAGTTGGATATAACTTTCCCTTTCGACCTTGCTTTTCACTTCTCCTCTTTCCTTAGCTATTTGTAAAACCTCCTCAAGCAACCTTCTTGCATTTCTTTTCATTTGGGATGGTTTTAGCCACTGCTTTCTATACTATACAATGTTAAGTTATAATAACTCCATCAAGAAAATACTGTGCTGGGAAGTATTTTGAAAATCTGTCATCTTCTGACTTCAGAAACCTCTGCCTTTATGCCTCTGAATTAAGATTCATATACATTTGGCTTGTAATCAGGAATAGCGGTTGAGGTTTATTCTGTCTCCTTTAATGTATCTAGTTTATTTTATCTAGCTTTTGACGTTTTCAGATGTCACTCTTAAAAAAAGGTTTATCCAGTGGTTACTTTAGCCAACTGATCTTGTCACCAACTGGTCTTGTCACCCTAGTGAATAATGGTTATAGCACATAAAAATGAAAAATCATCAATTGAAGATAATAACTATACAGTACTTGTTTTGTTTTTTATTTTTTTTTTGATCAGTGGATAAATGGCCAGTAATGCTCTGCTGTACCCCTCCCCCCTTAGTTTATGAGAAAGGGTGAACAGTGACCATGAAGGAAGATGTATCTTTTCCTATGAGCTAAAATGAAAATGAATAATTCTTAAGTAGTTTGTGTGTTAGGATTAACCTCTCCATGGAAATGACCATCTCTGGTACTTAGATAATTGATTTCCTTGAATGACTTGCACGATTTGGACTTCAGTTCAGTCACTCAGTTGTGTCCAACTCTTTGCGACCCCACGGACCTCAGCACACCAGGCCTCTCTGTCCATCACCAACTCCTGGAGTTTACTCAAACTCACGTCCATTGAGTTGATGATGCCATCCAAATGTCTTATCCTCTGTCATCCTTCTCCTCCCACCTTCAATCTTTCCAGCATCAGGGTCTTTTCAGATGAGTCAGTTCTTTGTATCTGGTGGCCAACGTATTGGAGTCTCAGCTTCAGCATCCGTCCTTCCAATGAATATTCAGGACTGATTTCCTTTAGAATTGACTGGTTGGATTTCCTTGCAGTTCAAGGGACTGTCAAGAGTCTTCTCCAACACCACAGTTCAAAAGCATCAATTCTTCGGTGCTCAGCTTTCTTTGTAATTCAACTCTCACATCCATACATGACTACTGGAAGAACCACAGCTTTGACCAGACGGACCTTTGTTGGCAAAGTAATGTCTCTGCTTTTTAATATGCTATCTAGATTGGTCATAGCTTTTCTTCCAAGGAGAATTTTTTAATTTCATAGCAGTAGTCACCATCTGCAGTGATTTGGGAGCCCAAAAAAATAGTCTGACACTGTTTCCATTGTTTCCCCATCTATTTGCCATGAAGTGATGGAACCAGATGCCATGATCTTAGTTTTCTGAATGTTAAGTTTTAAGCCAACGTTTTCACTCTCCTCTTTCACTTTCATTAAGAGGCTCTTTAGTTCTTCTTTGCTTTCTGCCATAAGAGTGGTGTCATCTGCATACCTGAATTTATTGATTTTTCTCCCGGCAATCTTGACTCCAGCTTGTGCTTTATCCAGTCCAGCATTTCTCGTGATGTTGGAGACACTAGTACTAATCAGTAGTGATTTTTTTTTGTTTTTTGTTCTTTTTTGGTTCAAAGATGGTAACACCTCAGTGAAAAATGTCTTTATTTTCTTATGTCTTTTCTGTTAACAGTAAACTTTGGGATTTAGAAACTGGGATATCTAAAGAGTATTTAAAATTACCTTTTCTTCTTTAATCCCGTGTATCTCCTATGATTCCTATGATTTTCCCCCAAACAAGAAATATTGTGCAGAATTCAGACTTTGTTGTTGCTGTACACTATTGCTTTGAGTAAAACACATATTCCAGATACCTTCATGCTTAAAGTTTTAACTGTTTATGAATATAATTCGTTACAGCAATGTAAGATTTTATATTTGAGGTATTCAAATATTTAACTTCTCCTTTTGAGGTTACCTCATGGGATCAGGAATTAATGTAAAAAATAAGAGCGGAGGAAAAGTGAACCAAGTTGAAATTTTTTTACTACCTTTACTGCAGGTGTTTTCTTTAATAAGCAGTTAGAATTGACAGGGCAAGACAGGGTCATTTCATAGAACGGAAATTGAAAAACTAGCTCTTCGCAGATCGTTTTTTCTTCTTTTCACCTTAATACTGCCTTCTCTCTCCTTTCTTTCTTGCCTCTAAAATTCTTGCTCTGACCAGTTGGTAATATGAAACAATGTTTTATTCAGGTGATTTATTATTCTTTGATATGTACATTAATTTTATTTCTCAGGTTAATATTGAAGTTATTGATTAATAATTTATATGTTACCTGTATAAATCTAGGCAATCTTTAACAAATTGGTGATGCTTCATATGTTTAGCAGACATAGTTTGAGAATTGTTCTGTATGTAATAAATCATAGAAATGTAAGTTTAATAGAGGTGAACTGGCTTTCTTACTGCAGAACTTTTAATGTGCTATTCTGCATTGTAATTCTGCCAAAATGAAATTCTAACATGTTTCTTTCCTTTTTTTTTTTTTCCCATTTCTTTCCCTTTCTCTTCCCCTCCTTCCTTTCCCCTTTTCTTCCCCTCCTTCCTTTCCCCTTTATCTCTTTCTTTTCCTTTGTAGTATAGTAAATAACATTTTTCTCAACAGTGTTCCATGGAGCACAATTTTGGAAATGTTGAAATGAAAAAAGTTGCATATAACAATATTTTCCTCTTTTCTGTCATTAGGAAATAAATTACTTCCTCCTCTTTTATTGGAAAGATCAGCTTTTTCACCTGTGTGTAAGCAGCCATATTGCAGATTCAAAAGTCCATCTTCCCTTTTCCTGTTTGATACATTTTCTTCCTGAAGAAACTTTTCAAATATTCTTCTCTTAATCATATACTGATCTCTCAATCAATCTTATGTTGATTTTCAATAAAAAAAAGGACACATTTGTTTTCTCAACATTACCATTATTGGTTATTCAGTTTAAAAAGGTTTAAAAAAGATTATAGGAAAGCTTCAAAAATAATTTAGGAGGATATCAATTCCCTTCTCCCTTTCCAACAACTTTTGACTTCTTCCCTCATTGCCTCTCTGTTTCTTGCTTCCTTTTTTTCTTTATTCAGATGCAAATCACATAACATGAAATCGCCCACTTCAGAGTATACAGTTCAGGGACATTTAGTGTCTTCACAATGTTTTTTCTTTTTTTTCACAATGTTTTATAACCACCACCTCTGTCAAGTTCTGAAACATTTTATCGCCCCAGAAGAAAACCCTGTCCTCAGATACGACTCCTACTTCTTTTGTTAGTTTTTATTCTTTACAAATCACAGAGCCATGATGGATTTGACAATGATTAAATTATCTGTACCAATCCAATTTCTGTTATGTTAATAATAGGTGACATTTATTTGCATTTATTTATATATATATATATGTGTTACTGTTGCATAAGCAGTTTGTGTGTGTTCTCATATTAAATTGCTACAGTAAACCTATCTCCATTTCCTAGATGGTTTAAGAGAAGCTAACTTCCCCAATTGCCACAGCTGGTAAGAATAGGCTGAGGATTGAGTACAGGTCTGTCAGATTCCAAAGCTGATTTCCTTAATAACCATAAAATCTTCTATATCAGAGGACAAACACTGGAAACTCCTGGCTCATTTAGCCTGTTGATGTCCTTGTTTGTCTTAACACAGTGTTGGTCCCTACTCACTGTGGGAAATCATCTAGGAAAGTCTTTTCTGGTATCATACTAGAACATTTCTCAAGGATTTGAGTCTCTAGATTGAAAAGACCTACATAGTGCCAAGCACAGTAAGTGAAAACAGGTCAATACCAGGCAAATTATTAAGTTAAAAAAAAAAAAAAACCAAGAAGAATGAGAATTTCTCAAAAGCTTTCAGGGTCATTTAGAAAGAATTAGGAATCTGGTTTTTCCAGTGGTCATGTATGGATGTGAGAGTTGGACTATAAAGAAAGCTGAGCACAGAAGAATTAATGCTTTTGAACTGTGGTGTTGGAGAAGACTCTTGAGAGTCCCTTGGACTGCAAGGAGATCCAACCAGTCCATCCTAAAGGAGATCAGTCCTGGGTGTTCATTGGAAGGACTGATGTTGAAGCTGAAACTCCAATCCTTTGGCCACCTGATGTGAAGAGCTGACTCATTGGAAAAGACCCTGATGCTGGGAAAGATTGAGGGCAGGAGAAGGGGATGACAGAGGATGAGATGGTTGGATGGCATCACTGACTCAATGGACATGAGTTTGGGTGGACTCTGGGAGTTGGTGATGGACAGGGAGGCCTGGCGTGCTGCGGTTCATGGGTTCGCAGAGTCGGACACGGCTGAGTGACTGAACTTAACTGAACTGAGGAATGTCAGTAGCATCTAACTTCTCAGCAGTAGAATTAAAGATAGAATATTGAGGAACAGCACTTCAGATGTTCTGCAGTCAACCTGGAATTCTATATCCAGCCAAACCATCAATCAAGTGAAAGAGTAGGGAAAAAAGACAGTCAATGGATTGAACAAAAAACTTTTTCCTTGTAACATCTCTTAGGCAATTAGTAGATGATGTGCCCTAGGAAAACAGGGAGAGAAACCATGAAAGAAAAGAAAAGGGCTTCGACAAACTGAGAATCCAACGGAGAATCCAACTCAGAAACCACAGTCAAGTCCCAGAGTGACAACAGTACCACAAAGCTAAAGAGCAACCAGTTCTGATTAGAGCAGTAGGATGGAAGGCTTTCAGGGAAGGACGTTATAAGTGGGTAATAAAATAATATTATCTGGGAGAAAATATCATAAGATTCTTAGGAAATTTGGTGAATTAGAAATGGGAAACAATTTTAACATCTGTTGTGATTTTAACATCTGTTGTGATTTTAACTTTTAAAGGAGATTAAGAGAAGTGAAGCGTGTGTTGGGAATACTACTGGTTTTGTTAGCCTTCTCTACCAATGCAGAAAATATGTGGGTAATTGATAAATCTACAAGAAGCACTGTTGTTTATCTTGTATAGAAATGCTGACTTAAATACCAGGAAAAGGAATTCTAATACTGGAGGGTAGTTACTTTTGGGGAAAAAGCATGGGTTTGGGGATGAAGAGTGATGGGAGATGAGTATTTTTTTTCTATTATGGTATATTATATATATAGGGTAATTTATCATTTCAGCTTTTTTTAACTGTCCAATTCAGTAGCATTAAGTATATTCACATTCTTGTATAATTATCACCACTGTCCATCTCTAAAACTATTTTATCCATACTGAAATGTTGTACTATTTAAATAGTAACTTCCCATTTCCCCTGCTTCCAGCCCATGAACCACTGTTATATTTTCTGTTTCTATGTATTTGACCATTCTAGGTACCTTATATAAGTGGAAACATATAATATTTATCTTTTTGTGACTTATTTTACTTCGTTTCACCCATGTTGTGGCATGTGTCTTTCTGTTATATGTATATGCCACATTCTGTTTATCTATTCGTCTGTTGATGGACACTTCGGTTACTTCCACCTATTGACTATTGTAGATAACGTTAATATGAACATGGATGTACCAGTAGCTGTTTAGATCTGTACTTTGAATTTAAGTTTACACTCAGAAGTGGGATTGCTGGATCAAATGGTCATTCTATGCTTGCTTTTTTTGCAGAGCTATTGTACTGTTCTGAACAGTGGCTGTATCATTTTACATTCCTACCAGCAACGCACAAGTGTTCCAACTTCTCCAAACCCTCACTGCCAACACTTGATATTTTCCGGGGTTTTTTATTTTGTTTCTTCATTTGGGGTTTTTTGGATAATAGCTGTCCTGATGGGTATAAAGTGATATCCCATTGTGGTTTTGATTTGCATTTCTCTGATGATAAACGATGCTGAGCATTTTTTCATGTGCTTAGTTACCATTTGTATATCTTCTTTGGAGATATGTCTATTTGAGCCCTTTGCTAGTTTATGAATTGGATTTTTTGTTTGTTTGTTTTTGAGTTATATATATGATGGATGTTAATCATTTACTGGATAATGTGATTTGCAAATATTTTTTTCCATCCTATTGGTTGCCTTCTTACTATGTTGATATTGTTCTTTGATCCATAAAAGTTTTATTTTGATGCAGTTATTACCTTTTTTTGTTGCCTGTATCTTTGGTGTTGAATCCAAGAAATCATTGCTAAATTCAGTGTCATGAATTTTTTCTGTCTTTTCCTTTAAGAGTTTTATAGTTTTATGTCTTTGGTGTAGTCTTTTATCCATTTTGAGTTATTTTTTGTATATGATAAAAGGTAAAGGTCCAACTTAGTGCTTTGGCAAGTGGATATCCAGCTTTCCTTTCCCATCACCATTTGTTGAAAAGACTCTCCTTTCCCTATTGAATGAATGGTTTTAGCACACTAGTCAAAATCGTTTGACCGTATATGCAAAGTTTTATTTTTGAGCTCTCTAGTCTATTCCATTGGTATATGTATGTCTTTATGCCAGTACCATACATTGTTGCATGCGTGCTCAGTTGTGTCCGACTCTTCTGCAACCCCATGGACTGTAAGCTCGCCAGGATCCTCTGTCCATGGACTTCTCCAGGCAAGAATACTGGAGTGAATTGCCAATGTAACATTGTACAAAGTACGTTTTGAAATTGGGAATTGAATCCTACAGCATTGCTCTTCTATTTCAAGGTTAATTTGGCTATTTAGGGTCCTGTGAGAGTCCCTGATGTTTAGGATGGAAGTTTTTATTCATGCAAAAAGTTGTTGCAATTTTGATAGGAATTGCATAGTATGATGTTGAAACCTTAATAATACAAAGTCTTCTAATCCAGGAATATGGGATATCTTTCTATTTATTTAGGTCTTTGATTTTCTTTAGTAGTATTTTTTAGCTTTCTATGTACAAGTATTTCACCTCCTTGGTTAAGATAATTCCTAGGTATTTTATCCTTTTTGATGCTATCATAAATAGCTCTTTTAAAAGAATTCCCTTTATGGATTGTTTTTTGTTATATTATAAATGCATCTGATTTTTGCATGTTAATTTTGTATGCTGCTACTTTGCTGAATTTATTTATTCTGACAGGTTTTTTTTGTATGTGTGTTTGTGCCATCTTAAGAATTTTCTTTGTATAAGATCATGTCATCTGAAAACAAGTAATTGTACTTCTTTCCGATTTGAATGTGTTTTTCCTTCTTGCTTAATTACTCTGGCTTGAACATTCAATATTTTGTTTGAATAGAAGTGGCAAAAGGCAAAACTAGGCCTCCTGCCTTGTCATTTACTTCAGAAGAAAAAACTTTGTCTTTTATCTTAGCATGTCATGTTAGCTGTGGAGTGGGTTTTTCTTAAAAGCCATGTTCACAGCTGTATTGAGCGGAAAGTACAGAGATTTCCTGTATACCCCCTACTGTGTGTGCATAGCTTCCTCATTATCAGTGTCCTCAACCAGAGTGGCACATTTGTTAAATTGATGAACCAACATTGACTCATCATTATGCAGAGTCTATAGTTTATGTTATGGCTCACTGTTGGTATTGTGCAGCCTGTGGATTTGTGGAAATTATGTTAAGTACACATCCATTACTATAGCATCATACTGAGTAGTTTCACTACCCTAAAAGTGGTCTGTGTTTTGCCTGTTCATCCATCTCTGTCCCCAGCCTCTGGCAACCACTGATGTTTTTATGGTCTCCACAGTTTCAGCTTTTCCAGAATGTTACATAGGTAGAATTATCCAGCATGTAGCACACAGAAACTCTGTTCCTATTCAGTATGGCAGTATGTGAAAAATCCACAGCACACAGTATGATGTTGCTACTTTGGGAAGATTGTGGTTTCTTACAAAGCTACACATAATTTCTATAATCAAGCAGTACACCCCTTTGGCTGTTTACCCAAAGTTGAAGACTAATATTCACACAGAAAGACTTAACATTCATCCTATGCATGGGTGTCATACTTCTTAAATCCCTGGCTCCTGGAAGAAGAAAAGGGAAAAGAAAATAGGCTATGGATCTTTAAATTCCCTGGAAGCCATTTCTGTTGTTGGGGATTGCAGCAATGGCAGCCTGCTTGTGTCTGCACATTCATAATCATAATCAGAAGCAGCCGTCAAGGATCAAGACACAGATCCCTATTATTTGGAGGACAGAGTCCCACACGCTGCATCAGACCGCTCTAGGAATACATGTGTGGCTGCCTGCCAGGAGGGTCGGTGGGTGGCTCACTACTACCGCACTAGGAGTTGAAATTGAAATTAATTGTGATTTACTGTCCAGGCCTTCTCTCCTGAAAACTGCAAACTTTTGAATAGACTCCAGAGTTCTAAAATAGTTACACCAGACAGATTATGCCAGTAAAATAAAACATTTTTGCATGTTGGAAGCTTATTTAGGACTATTGCGTGGAATGAGGAAAGTAAAGACTTAATAAGACAGTGTTTATTCTCACAACTAATTCAGATTTTTATATATATCTGAAATTATTTGAAATAAGTTAAGAAATTAGAAGATTTGAATTCTAGTATTTTTAAGTTTTGAGAGTATTACTCTGTGCTCTCGTTCAAGTTCTCAGTCTCAACTTTCCAAGTATCCACAATTAAATTTTCCCATTTCCCTTTGGAAAGTGCTGTTTTCTTGCTTTTTTCCGCCTTGCCATTGTATCAAACTTAGAAGGCAGTGAGCCAATTGTGGGCATGAAATCCTTGGGAGGAGAGAGGAGGAAGTGGGAGGGGCAGTCATGCTGAATGTTTCCCTAAGTAATATTCAGGTTCTTTGAGAGAACTTACCCTGCTCCTTGAAAAAAAATGCTGTGATATTTTCTTTTAAGTAGATTGTTTATTCTCCTGCCTGTCTCACTGTTGCCCACAGTGCTAGATAAGAAATTACAGTAAAGTTCACGTATTAAAGGGAACATACACAAAAAGTATGATTTCACCAACCCTCACTTATAAAAAAAACTATAGGAAAATAAAAGAAGTCAGGGTTCTTGATTGCACATGACAAAAAGTAACTCTTATTAACTTAATTAGAAGAGAATTCTAAAAGAAAATATTAGCTCACAGAGAACCAGGCTTTGAAGACTGTCAGAAGCTAAGAGAAGCAGATCATAGTCAAGAGGTTATAAAGAAAAGCATCCCCAGCTGAGGACATTGCTGCTTAGGTATTTGCTGTCCCAGGTACTGCCACCATGACTAAATATTGATGACTGAGTTCATAAACTTTCAGCTTCGCTGGAGATCTCTGAATAATTCCTTGACTCATCTGCACCTTGTTCTTACTACCTGGGATTCAGTGTCCAGAACATGAGGACCTAATTGACCTTAGACCTTGCACATGTGATGTGAGAAAGATGGGGAAGGGAGTATTTGTTTATTTCTTGAAATTCTCTCCAGATTGGAATAGTTTTGACTGGTAAACAGCCTAGAGATGGCAAATATCCCTTACAAATTTCTCCTGTTTTACACGTCACATTCTCAGACTGTCTTCCCAAAGATATCTACAGTTAAAAGTTTCATATATTCTTTAAAGAATTGTTTTCATGTTATACTCACCCTTTAAAAGAAATACAAATGAGAACATACTGCATATTCTTTTTTCATTTAACATACTTTGGAATTTTCCATATTGGTGTGGAGATGAAATTGATTCTCTTATTGGTTGTCTTCCATTTTATGATCATACCATAATAAATAGCTCACTCAGATACATATTTTAGGGTGCTTCCAGTTATTACTATTGAAAACAGTGCTCTAAACAGAGATTTCACACATTTGTCTTGGTGTCCTTTTGCAAGTACTTATATCCTTAAGGCACATTTCTTTGCAGTGAGTCCATGGTTTAAACTCAAAAAAGCTATCATTTTATATTCTCACCAACATATATGCGTCTTCCCCCCCAAGATGTCTTCACAGTCTTCGTGAAATAAATATTACCAAGCCTAAAACTTTTTGCAGTTTGTTGTAATGTGATTTTTGATTGCATTTCTGTGTGAGTTTAAGCAATTTGGTGATCTTTATTGGTTTACATATTTTTCCTTGGTTTGTTTGTGTGTGTTGACCTTGCTGTGATTATTAATGATTTTTATGAACTCTTTGGAAATTAATGGTACTATTTTTTCAGACAGTTTTTATAATGCTATGCCACTCTTGCCATTTGAATTTTATAAGATTCAGATAAAGCAGTGATAAGAAGCTTGGTGGTTTATCTCTGTCTTGAATTATTGATTGCTTTCTGCTTTACTAATATGTATAATCATGGAATATAAAAAGATTTTTGTTCATAGCTGTTTGTTAAGAGATGTTCTTTAAGAAATAGCCTTGTTTAAATTGCAAATAAAACTTTTAATCGGGAAAATATCATGCATTCATCACTCTTGAGTTATTGATTCAGAGCAATATTTTCTTGGACAGAGAAAATAGAAGTGAAAAGGAAATTTAGTAGGAGTTCCTGCTTTTTTTCTGCCTCTAGCATTATATAGCTAGCTAACTTGTGGAATTCTGTCTTATTTATTGTTCTTTTGGTTTTAAACATTGCTTTGCACTCCAAGCCTTTTCTTTTGTCTTTACCATTTTTATTTTCTTTTATATGTGATACTGTTTTATATTCATCTGTAAATATTTCCCCCCTTTTTTTCTGGAGATATATGTTTTTTTTAATCTAATCTGGGTAAATTCTCTGTAGCTGTATTTATTGGCCTTAAATAATTTTTGTTTTTCCTCTTTTGTCTTTTTTAAACTAGGGTCATTTGTAATTGTTTATACAGAAGTTTAGTTTTTAAAACCTCTCTGTGGTCTTTCCTTTTAGATATTGAGTTATGAATTCATAGCCTGTTATTTAAATGAAGCTTTTGAAATCCGTTTTACTGATCTGTATCATATCTAACTATGCCAGTATTTCCTTCCTTGTCTGACGTGAATTCTAAAATTATATGAATACTTTCTCCCTGTTTCCTGGCATTTCCACTCAAACTTGTTCCTCATTCTTGGTTAGAAATACATCCAAAATTATAGTTCCCTTCTTTATTAGTCTACTGATAAAAGAAAATCAAGCATATCAAAAATTTGTTAGAAAATTGCATGTACTTGAAAATGTTGTTTTCAGCAGGTATTTTGACAGTTGTGAAGTCCCTAGTTATTAATGTATCGTTCTTATTTCAATTTTATGCTCTATTTCAAGAATATACTTTCTAAGAAGCACGCATAGTATGTTCCATTGGATTTTTTTCACCAATACATCTTTTAGAGTTGTGCTAAACAATATGGTAGCCACTAGCTACATGTAGCTATTTATTAAGTTTACAGTAATTAAAAATAAATTTACTCATTCATTTTCATTTGCAACAGTCACATTTCAAATGTTCAGTAGCCACATGGTTAGTGTCTACTGGGTTGGATAGTACAGATATAGAACATTTCCATCATTGTGGAAAGTTCTGTTGGACAGTACTATTGTAGATGGTGCCATTTTGCATTTCATTCTAAAAAGTTCTAATTCCTGAATATGATGTGCTCCTTCTGTTGCTGTTTCTGCTGTTAATCAAAGTAAATTGAAGATTTTTTTGAGGTGAGTTGCATTTTACAAGTTGATAATTATAATGATATACTCTTAAAAACCAACTTTTTAAAGGTATAATTTGCATGCAACAACATTTACCTATTTTAAGTATACAGTTACCTATTTTAAGTGTACAGTTCACTGAGTTTTAACATATGTAACCCATGTAAAAACATTACCACAATCAAGATTTAGACCATTTCTATTTCCATAAAAAAATCTCTTAATGCCCCTCTGAAATCAGTCCCCAGCCCTGCTTCTGGAGCTGCCTGCAGTCAGTCTGTAAGTTTATCTCTGTAGAGAAGTTTTGCCTGTTCTAGAATTTTACATAAAAGCAGTCATGTAATATGTACCCTTTTGGGTCTGGCTTCTTTCTTTTAGCATGGTATTTTTGAAATTAATCACTGTTGCTTTTATTAGTAACTTGGTTCTTTTTATTGCTGAGTGATATTCCATTTTATAGATATGATATAATTTATCCATTTACCTGTGGTGGACATTTATTTTCAGTTTGGGTCTATTATGAACAAGCCTGCCGTGAGTATTCACGTACAAGATTTTTGTGGATGTATGTTTTCATTTCTGTTGGCTATCTGTGAGTGGAATGGCTGGCTCATGTGTTTATAGATCAGTAGAGCAGAATAGAGATTGCAGAAAAACAAACATATCGTTTATTGACAAAGGTACCGAGATAATTCACTGGGGAAGGGATACTCTTGTTAACAGAACATTACAGAAGCAACTGTAAGTCAGTATAAAAATAAAATGAACCTTTTTATACCATAGGCATACCTCATTTTATTGTGCTTTACTTTATTGCACTTCACAGATAACTGCATTTTTTTTTTAAACAAATTGAAGGTTTATGGCAGCTATTCATTGTCAGGTGACGGTTAGCATTTTCTAGCAATAAGGTATTTTTAAGTTAAGGTATGTACATTATTTCTTTAGACATATAATGCCTTTACATACTTAATAGACTATAGTATAGTGTAAACATAACTTTTATATGCACTGGGAAGCCAGAAATTTCATGTGATTTGCTTTGTTGCTATAGCCATTTTATTGCCATAGTTTAGTGTGTGTGTGAATTGCACAGTTGTGTCCGACTCATTGCGACCCCATGGATTGTAGCCTACCAGGCTCCTCTGTACATGGAGTTCTCCAGGCAAGAACACTGGAGTGGATTGCCGTTCCCTTCCTCAGGGAATCTTCTTAAGCCAGGGATTGAACCCGGGTCCCCTGCATTCCAGGCAGATTCTTTACCGTCTGAGCCACCAGGGAGCCGAACTGAGGTGTGCCTGTGCACAAAAATTAACTTAAGATGGATTAGAGATAGAACCCTAAGGTGTTAGTCATTCAGTCACGTAAAACTCTTTGTGACCCCATGGACTGGAGCCTGTCAGGCTCCTCTGTCCATGGAATTCTCTAGGCAAGAATACTGGAGTGGGTTGCCATTCCCTTCTCCAGGGGATCTTCCCAACCCAGGGATTGAACCTGGATCTCCTGCATCACAGGCAGGTTCTTTACTGTCTGAACCACCCGGTAAGCCCCAGAAACCTCTTTTCCTTCGAATCTTATACCTCTTTAGATAGAATAGATATCCTTTAGTTCTGGAGATTACTATTTTTCACCTGAATTTAATATGAAACTTATTTTTGCCTTTCTATTTAACTTGATAGAATGTAGGAGAAGGTACTACTGTGCAGGCAAGAGTTAAAAAGTACATTTTCAACAAGATACTTTTCTTTTATCAGATGTACAACTAATTTTGATTGTGGCAACCTGAAGATGACTAGGAGAAAATAGTTAAGGACTGTAAGGTTGGTGTAAAAGTATTTGTGGTTTTACATTGTTGAACTTTGCCATTATTAGAAATACATTGTTAAATAAACATAATTACATTATACATCATTTTAATGCACATTTTTGCTTTATGTTTTTTTGCTAATGACTTACTTGTTGTAGTTTAGTTGTTAAGTCTGAACAAGCTGAAGTCGAACAATTCTATGAAGACCTACAAGATCTTCTAGAACTAACACCCAAAAAAGATGTCCTTTTCATTAGAGGGGACTGGAATGCAAAAGTGGGAAGTTGAGAAACACCTGGAGTAACAGGCAAATTTGGCCTTGGAAGCAGGGCAAAGGCTAATAGAGTTCTGCCAAGAGAACGCACTGGTCATAGCAAACACCCTCTTCCAACAACACAAGAGAAGACTCTACACATGGACATCACCAGATGGTTGACACCAAAATCAGATTGATCATATTCTTTGCAGCCAAAGATGGAGAAGCTCTATATAGTCAGCAAAAACAAGACTGGGAGCTGACTGGCTCATCATGAGCTTCTTATTGCCAAATTAAGACTGAAATTTAAGAAAGTGGAGAAAACCACTAGACCATTCAGGTATGACCTAAATCAAATCCCTGTGACCGTACAGTGGAAGTGAGAAATAGATTTAAGGGACTAAATCTGATAGACAGAGTGCTGGATAAACTATGGATGGAGGTTTGTGACATTGTACAGGAGACAGGAATCAAGATCATCCCCAAGAAAAAGAAATGCAAAAAAGCAAAAAGGCTGTCTGAGGAGACCTTACAAATAGCTGTGAAAAGAAGGGAAGTGAAAAGCAAAGGAGAAAAGGAAAGATATACCCATTTGAATGCAGAGTTCCAAAGAACAGCAAGGAGAGATAAGAAAGCCTTCCTCAGTGATCAATGCAAAGAAATGGAGGAAAACAATAAAATTGTAAAGACTAGAGATCTCTTCAAGAAAATTAGAGATATCAAGGGAACATTTCATGCAAAGATGGGCTCCTTTATTAAGGACAGAAACGGTAGGGACCTAACAGAAGCAGAAGATATTTAGAAGAGGTGGCAATAATACACAGAAAAACTGTACAAAAAAAATCTTCATGACCCAGATAATCACAATGGTGTGATCACTCACCTAGAGCCAGACGTCCTGGAATGTGACGTCAGGTGGACCTTAGGAAGCATCACTACGAACAAAGCTAGTGGAGGTGATGGAATTCCAGTTGAGCTATTTCAAATCCTGAAAGATGATGCTGTGAAAGTGCTGCACTCAGTATGCCAGCAAATTTGGAAAACTCAGCAATGGCCACGGGACTGGAAAAGGTCAGTTTTCATTCCAATCCCAAAGAAAGGCAATGCCAAAGAATGCTCAAACTACTGCACAAATGCTCAAACAATTAACACTCATCTCACATGCTAGTAAAGTGATGCTTAAAATTCTCCAAGCCAGGCTTCAGCAATACGTGAACCGTGAACTTGCAGATGTTCAAGATGGCTTTAGAAAAGGCAGAGGAACCAGAGATCAAATTGCCAACATCCTTTGGATCATTGAAAGAGCAAGAGAGTTCCAGAAAAGCATCTACTTCTGCTTTATTGACTATGCCAAAGCCTTTGACTGTGCGGATCACAATAAACTGTGGAAAATTCTTCAAGAGATGGGAATACCAGACCACCTGACCTGTCTCTTGAGAAACCTGTATGCAGGTCAGGAAGCAACAGTTAGAACTAGACATGGAACAACAGACTGGTTGGAAAGGGGTATGGGAAAGGGGTATGTCAAGGCTGTATATTGTCACCCTGCTTTTTTTTTTTTTTTTGCTTTATATATTTTTCCCCCCAATTATTTTTATTAGTTGGAGGCTAATTCCTTTACAATATTGTAGTAGTTTTTGCCATACATTGACATGAATCAGCCATGGATTTACATGTGTTCCCCATCTTGAATCCCCCTCCCACCTCCTTCCCCACCCCATCCCTCTGGGTCATCCCAGTGCACCAGCCCCGAGCACTTGTCTCATGCATCCAACCTGGACTGGCGATCTGTTTCACACTTGATGATATACATGTTTCGATGCTGTTCTCTCAGATCATCCCACCCTCGCCTACCCTGCTTATTTAACTTATATGCAGAGTACATCATGAGAAACGCTGGGCTGGAATCAAGATTGCCAGGAGAAATATTAATAACCTCAGATATGCAGGTGACATCTCCCTTATGGCAGAAAGTGAGGAACTAAAGAGCCTCTTGATGAAAGTAAAAGAGGAGAGTGAAAAAGTTGGCTTAAAGCTTAACATTCAGAAAACTAAGATCATGGCATTCGGTTCCATCTCTTCATGGTAAATAGATGGGGAAACAGTGGCTGACTTTATTTTTCTGGGCTCCAAAATCACTGCAGAATGTGATTGCAGCCATGAAATTAAAGGACGCTTACTCCTTGAAAGGAAAGTTATGACCAACCTAGACAGCATTTTAAAAAGCAGAGACATTACTTTGTCAACAAAGCTCTGTCTAGTCAAGGCTATGGTTTTTCCATTGGTCATGTATGGATGTGAGAGTTGGACTATAAAGAAAGCTGAGCTCTGATGAATTGATGCTTTTGAACTGTGGTGTTGGAGAGGACTCTTGAGAGTCCCTTGGACTGCAAGGAGATCCAGCCAGTCCATCCTAAAGGAGATCAGTCCTGGGTGTTCATTGGAAGGACTGATGTTGAAGCTGAAACTCCAATACTTTGGCCACCTGATGTGAAGAGCTGACTCACTGGAAAAGACCCTGATGCTGGGAAAGACTGAGGGCAGGAAGAGAAGGGGATGACAGAGGATGGGATGTTTGGATGACATCACCGACTCCATGGACATGGGTTTGGGTGGACTCTGGGAGTTGGTGATGGACAGGGAGGCCTGGCGTGCTGTGGTTCATGGGGTCGCAAGGAGTCGGGCACGACCGATTGACTGAACTGAACTGAGTCATTAAGTCGTGTCTGACGCTCTGCGACCCCATGTACTATAGCATTGCCAGGCTTCCCTATCCTTCACTGTCTCGGAGTTTGCTCAAACTCATGTCCACTGAATCAGTGACACCATCCAAATAGCTCATCCTCTGTTGCCCCCTTCTCCTCCTGCCTTCCATCTTTCCCAGCATCAGGGTCTTTTCCAGTGAGTCAACTCTCTGTGTCAGGTGGCCAAAGTATTGGAGCTTCAGCTTCAGCATCAGGCCTCCCAATGAATATTCAGGGTTGATTTCCTTTAGATTTGACTGGTTTGGTCTCCTTGCTGTCTGAGGGACTCTCAAGAGTCTTCTCCAGCACCACAACTCAAAAGCACCAGTTCTTTGGCGCTCAGCCTTTTCCATGGTCCAGCTCTCACATCTGTACATGACTGCCGGAAAAACCATAGCTTTGACTAGTTGGACCTTTGTTGGATGGCTCTGCTTTTTAATTTGCTGTCTAGGTTTGTTACAGCTTTTCTGTAACAAGTGGATTTTATATGATAGGCAGCAACATCTAGCTCAGTGGTTGAACTGAAAAGAAGCTCCAAAGCACTTCTCTAAAGACCGATTTCCACCAAATAAAAGTCATGGTCACTGTTTGGTGGTCTGTTGCCAGTCTGATCTACTATAGCTTTCTGAAGCCATGTGAAACCATTTCATCTGAGAAGTATGCTCAGCAAATCAATAAGATGCACTGAATACTGCATTGCCGGCAGCTGCCGTTGGTCAACAGAAAGGGCCCGATTTTCCTCCACAACAGCACCCAACCACACATCAGACAACCAGCACTTCAAAAGTTGAATGAACTGTGTACCACAAAGTTTTGCCTCATCTACCATATTCACCTGACCTCTCACCAGCCAACTACCATTTCTTCAAGCATCTCAACTTTCTGCAGGCAAAACACTTCCACAACCAGCAGGAGGCAGAAAATGTTCTCCAAGAGTTTGTTGAATCCTGAAGCACGGATTTTTATGCTACAGGAATAAACAAACTTGCTTCTCATTGACAAAAATGTATTTATTATAATGGTTCCTATTTTGATTAATAAAGATGTGTTTGAGCCTAGTTATAATGATTTAAAATTCACAGTCTGAAACAGCAATTACATTTGCACCAACCTAGTAGAGTGTGTGAAGTTTACTTTTGTTAATGGGATTAAGCATGATATGATTTATGTGTTAAAAATAGCAATCCAGTTTCACTTTTCAGTAGTAGCAGTAGTAGCTGTAGGTATGTTAGGGTTGTAAGGGCAAATAGTGATTCAACGTGGATACAGCAGATGACTTAAATATGGTTACCAAATAGTTACTTACCTATGGAAAAATGTAGCATATAAAGTAATTATTTTTCTTTTTAGCCTACCCTGGATTAGTAAGAATTGTCTAGTGTCCTTAGACTGTTTTGTGAATAGGACACCTTTTTAAAAATGGGTTTGCTGGGTTTCTGTCAAGCTGCTGGAAGCAATTGTTATTAATGATTGTGGTGTTCATACTTGGAGTTTTGTTACCAGTGTATCTACAGCTTTGCAAGTTTTCAAGAAATATGTTTTGGATGATATTTTATCAGTTGTCCAAGCGCTTGCAAATGATAGAATGCTCTAATCTATAAATACTGGCACAGAGCAGAAGTATACTAGTTCACCTTTAAGAAACAGAAGGACTCTTAGGACTTAAAGTAAGACTTCAGATTAATCCAGTGGAATATGTTTACTTCATCTACATAAAGTCTTTCAGTGTAAAGAAAGATTGGTTGGCTATTGAAATATAGGAAAAACACTGCCAAGAGAAAGGAAGCCTTAGCCAATGAACTTCAGATATTTTTGGCAAAACCCTTCCTTTTGTGGAGATGGAAGCATCAGAATATCTTAGTCTATTAAAAATTGCTTCATTTAACTAACTTCTCTTGTTTGAGTTCACCCTTATTCAGCAACATTCTAATTACACTTTTCAGATCTCCTTATGGTGAGATACGATCTTAAATGAATAATTTATTTCTTATGGCAGTTGGATTTTTAAATAAATTAACATATTGCCATTATGATTATTATAATAATTATACATCAGTCATACAATATAGGTTCTAATTTCCTGGGGGGGGAATAACACTACTCAATATGTTGACATGATCAAGTCTAATTTTGAAAGATAGATGATCAGACTCTGGACCACAAATAACTTCACCAAAATAATAACTGATTTTCTGATGCCTTCTAAGAGTCAGTAAAAGCTTATCTTGCTACCTAGAGTCTTTCTCCTCTGTTGGAGTGAATCCAGTATCATGGTGTTAATGTATAGAGCCTCTAGAGTTAGTTGCATCTAGATTTAGTTTTGCATTTGATTTATGTAATCTGGCTCCTGCGGTTTTGAACATTGCATAGTGTATTCATTGCTTGTACAGTGTGCCAACTTGTATAGCAGGTATTTGTAATTTTGAACTTTTCTTATTAATTTTGAACTTGCCTTTGTCATTTTGAACTGGCTTTCTTAATTGGAGTGTTTAGTCCATTTATATGTAATATGATCAATAATATGTTTTCTTTTAGTCTAACACCGTCCTATTTGTGTTTAGTTGTTCATTCATTCCTATTTCAGTCTCATTCTCCCTCATTCCTTTTTTTCTGTCCTCTTTGGGGTTAATAGAATATTTTTAAGTGTTCATTTAAATTCTTCTATTTTTTAGCTGTATGTGTGTGTGTGTGTATCTGTATATATTTAGAGTTTGTTCTTGGATTATAGAACACAGCTTGTTACAGTTCTTTTAGAGTTGTTATTGTAAGCATTAAAATATAAGAGCCCTACAGCAGTAAAATTCTATTTTCCTCCATTTCTTTTGTATGATTTTTGTCATATATTTTATGTCTACATATGTAGTAAACCCCAGAATACAATGTTATTTTATTTGCTTTAAGCAGTTATCTTTCAGTGAAATCAAGAAAAAAAGATGGCCTTTTATACTTACTTCTGTATTTACTGCTTTTTGTGCTTTTTGTTTCTTTCTTTAGAGTCAAAGTTTTCATCTGGAATTAGTTCCCTTCAGCCTAGGGACAAGTTTGCTGGTGGCAAATCCCCTGTATTTGTTGATTGTTTTTGAAAGGCATTTTGCTGGATATAGACTTCTGTGATGACTTTGTTTTTGTTTTTGAATGCTTCATTAGATCTGATGAGAAGTCAGCCATTATTCATGATGGTATTTTCCTAGATACATAATGTATCTTTTTCTTGACTCCTTTTGTTTTTTTCCGTTTGGTTTTCAGTGGTTTTGATTATGATAGGCATGGTTTAATTCTTTTTATATTTGTCTTATTTGAAATTTATTGAGCTTGTAGTGTCTCTAAGTTGATGTTCTGTATACCATGGGTGGGAAATTTTTAACCATGATGTCTTTAAATTTTTGTTTTTCAATTTCTTTCTTCTGTTCTCCCGGTTAAATAATTAACTACTATGTGTTATCAAATTCATATCTTTATTTTTAGCTGATATCTATGTGTAGCAAACCATCTCTAAACATAAATCGCATAGAACATTTATTTATTTTATGCTCACAGATTAAGTGAGTCAGAAATCTCAACAAGGCATGGCTTGTTTCTGCTCCAGAATATTTGGGGCCTTAGTTGGGATAACTCAGTGATAGGAGATGAGTTTTGGCAGATTAAGGGCTGAATCATCTACTTGTGTTTTCACTCATGTGTCTGGTATAGGCTGTCTGTTATCTGGGTCTTTAATTGGGGTATTGGTCAGAACCACTAGGCCTTTCCATGTAGGCTATTTTGAACTTCCTCATAGCTTGGCAGCTTCTTGAAAGTGAAGATCCAGAGTCCAGGGTAGAAGTATATGGCATTTTTTATGACCTAGTGTTAGAAATAGCTTTATCTCACTTCTGCCAGTACTCAGTTGGTTGAGGTAATCACAGAAGTGTGCCCAAGTTCAAGGGGGATGGACTGTAGACTCCACCACTTAGAGACCATTATTAAGGTTATGTTTATGAGGAGCATGTGGAATGGGGAATATGTCATTCCCCATTAGAAAGCTCAATCTCCCACATCTTCTGCAGTCCTCAGTCTTCCTTAGGACCATGCAAATAGATTTTTCGTTTCAGATACTGTACTTTTGAGACCTAGAATTTCTGTCTTTTATAGTCTGTTATGTCTTTGCTAAGATTTTTCATCTTTTCACTTAAGCTGTAATCACTTTCTTTTACATTCTTGTATATTTTTGCAATAGCTGCTTCAAAGTCCATGTCTGCTAATTCCAACATCTGGTTCATCTTGGAATTGGTTTCTGTTGACTGCTTTTTTTTCCCTTCTTGGTAATAGATCATATTTTCCTGCTTTGCATGTCTAATAAGTGTTAATTGTATGATGAATGTTTTGGGTGATATGTTGTAGGAAGTCTGAATTGTTACTTTAAGTGTGCTGAGTTTCGTTTTGGCAGGCATTTAAATTAATGTCTAATCTCCTTAAATTATCAGGCTTGGTTTTCTTTGTTAAGGTCCAGTTTCGTCTTTTGCTTCATGTCATGGTCCTTATTCCTCAGGTGTAGCTTTCTAGGGTCTCAGCTGAATACCTGAGGTCTCTCCATTCTGGCTGGACAGAACTCTTTCTCCCAGTACTGTGCTTTCTCTGATGTTATCTCCATTATCCTTCCAGAACCTGCAGATATGCAGCCTGACCCGTGCCAAGGCCCTGAGTTTAATTTCCACACAGACTTCGAAGTCCCTCCATCTGTCCATCCTCCTTTTTTGCTATTCTGTTCCACAAACTCTAGCTGCTTTACCATCCAGAACTCCAGTTTCTGTCTGTTTACCTCAGTGAAACCTTTGTTCCATTTCCTTCTGCTCTGTCAAAAAAGTCTTCAAGCTGAAAACAAGGCAGGCTTGGGGTTGTTGTTCAGTCGCTTAGTTGATCTGACTATTTGTGACCCCATGGACTGCAAGACACCAGGCTTTCCTGTCCTTCACCATCTCCTGGTGCTTGCTCCAACTCATGTCCATTGAGTCAGTGATGCGATCCTGACCATCTCATACTCTGTTGTCCCCTTCTCCTCCTGCCTTCCATCTTTCCTAGCATCTGGATCTTTTCCAGTGAGTCAGCTCTTTGCTTCAGGTAGCCAAAGTATTGGAGCTTCAGTTTCAGCATCAGTCCTTCCAGTGAATATTTAGGGTTGATTTTCTTTAGGATTGGCTGATTTGATCTCCTTGAAGTCCAAGGGACTCTCAAGAGTCTTCTTCAACACTGCAGTTAAAAATTATCAATTCTTTGGCACTCAACCTTCTTTATGGTCCAACTCTCAAATCCATGCATGACTGCTGGAAAAACTATAGCTTTGACTATATGGATCTTTGTCGGCAAAGTAGTGTCTCTGATTTTTAATATGCTGTCTAGTTTGGTCATAGTTTTTCTTCCAAGAAGCAAGCATCTTTTAATTTCATGGCTGTAGTCACCATCCTCAAAAAAATAGTCTGTCAGTGTTTTCATTTTTTCCCCATCTATTTGCCATGAAGTGATGGGACCAGGTGCCATGATCTTAGTTTTTTGAATGTTGAGTTTTAAGCCAGCTTTTTCACTCTTCTCTTTCAACTTCATCAAGAGCTCTTTAATTTCTCTTCACTTTCTGCCATTGGTGGTGTCATCTGCATATCTGAAGTTATTGATATTTCTCCTGGAGATCTTGATTCCCTTGTGCCTGCATCCAGCCTGGCATTTCGCATGATGTACTCTACATGGAAGTTAAATAAGCAGTGTGACAGTACACAACCTTGATGTACTTCTTTCCCAATTTTGAACCAGTCCATTGTTCCATGTCCTAGTCTAACTGTTGCTTCTTGACTAGTTTGTTTATAATGTATATTCAAAGATAATTGTTATCCTTTTTTAATGTTCAAGGGTTATTTATTATGGGCACAACCGCTAAGAATTTCTGCTTCCCATTCTTTTATTTTTCTACATTCCATTCAGGAAGGACAAAGGCTTACTGAAGAAATAATCTCATTTGATTCCTTATAACACACACTTAAAAATAAAATCACTTTAGTTCTAAAAAAGAAAAGTATCTTTAAGGGTAAACTTCAGGTTTTGCACGAGGCAGGTAAGGTTTCTTTTTCCTTGAAGATCATAGGTCTCTGCTGCCTTTGTTTAGTTCCTCATATATTTTCCCCAATTTTGCAGTTATTTACAAGAGAAAAACTCCTATACCAGTTTTACATGTTCCTGTAAGAGAAATTTTAAGAGATGGCCCCTTTATATTGAATGCCAGTGTAAAAAAATATTTTTAGAACAAAACTTTTTAAGGCTTATTCATAATAAACTTTTATCTGGTTATAGTAACTTTGCCTACTGTATAATAATTTATAATGTTCAAATTTTCTTTTTCTAAGTTGATAGTGAAAGACAGGGAAGCCTGGAGTGCTGCATTCTGTGGGGTTGCAGAGTTGGACACAACTTAGTGACTGAATAACAACAACCCATAAGTTTGTATTGATGTCCTCTAGAGATGGCAGAGTGGACATTTTTATTTTATTCTCTCTCCCTCACTAATGGCAGACATTGGTCATCAATCATCATATTCTTTCTCAGTCTCCAACCTGGATATTGTTTTAATAGCCTTATCATTGCACTTCAATAAACCACCACCAGTTTGGAACCTATTTGCCATCTCCAATCTATTTTCATTTTACTAGCTCAATCATTATTATTTTGTGGAATATTTAACTTAGTGAAAGTTTACCCTTATAGATACTTTTCTTTTTTAGAAGTGAAGTGGTTTTATTTTTAAGTGTGTGTTATAAGGAATCAAATGAGACTATTGAGTAAGCCTTTGTTCTTCCTGAATGGAATGTAGAAAAATAAAAGAATGGGAAGCAGAAATTCTTAGCAGTTGTGCCCATAATAAATAATCCTTGAACATTAACAAAGGATAACAGTTATCTTTGAATATACATTATAAACAAAGTAGTAACTAGCTAAAGTAACATAAAAAGTGTGTTGATGAAATTGAAGAAAAAGCTTTTCATGGCTGGAACCTCTAGGAGGGGTTTAAAGGAATAACACATTACCAGCATTTTAATGAATCATTTCTGTTTTGCTGACATCATTTCTCACTGATGTCAGATTTGTGATTTGGTACCAAGTGTGTGCTAGTAAATTTTTTTTTTTTAATATCCTCAGAACAGGCTCAGTATGAATGAAAATACAATTAAGAAAAACCTCATGAGTCTTTATAAATAGGGATTGCATGAATCTTATTAAAACTAATTATTTCTCAAAGAGGACTGTTGTCACATAAAAAAACTTTGATTCTTGTTTATTGCACTTCAAAAACAGTATTTAAAAATAATAATTTTATGTAAACTCTAAAAAATGCTGTTTCAAGAACCTAGACTTTCATGGCAACCCACTCCAGTGTTCTTGCCTGGAGAATCCCAGGGACGGGGCAACCTGGTGGGCTGCCGTCTATGGGGTCGCACAGAGTTAGACATGACTGAAGCGACTTAGCAGCAGCAGCAGCAAACTTTCATGAAGCCCTCTCTTTGGAGGTAAAACAGTGTGATATAACTTCATCAGTTCTTACTTTTTTGGGGAAATACATTAGGACAGAAAACTTTTTTCTTTTGAAAGTAGTATGTGCTGATGTTTTAACAACAAAATTGTAGAAGGGTTGAAAGTATGTCATGAAAGCACCCATCTTTCCCTGAAAACCCAGGGTAACCACCGTGATCATTTTGGTATGTGTCCTGTCACTCCTTTGGGTTCCAGTTTAAGTGTACACAGGACTACTGCATTTGAATAGTATTCCCTGGAGCTGGGCAATGGGATGTGTACATTCCTATTAGTATAGTGTAGGTTTATGTATTTGGATTCAAATCATAAAGTTACCAAACTCAGAATGAACTAAAAATGAAATGTTAACCCTCCATAATACCTCCCCTCCCCTCCTCTGCTCACATTTACTTTGTAGGCTTTCTGAGAGAAAATTGTATTTTGTAGACTATTTTTTGCTTATTCATTTTCTCTCATAAGCAACCCATGGTAGACGATGCAGCAGGTAGCAATGAGTTGTCGTTTATTAAATTTTATGATCACTGTCCTTGAAATAATTTGTCCATGTTTTAGATATTCTAATTGTCGTTAGCATTATCTATATTTCCAACCAAATTAAAATAGAAACTGAGAAAAGACTAAAAGTATGTATAAAGCTTCTAGAACAAAAAATAGAGAATATCTTTATGAACTGTTTTTGTGTATGGAAAGATTTCTCAGAGAAACTACAAGGTTCTAAACAAAAGAAAAATATGATATATTGAATTTTATAAAAATTTACAGTTGTTGATTATCAGAGCACATTGGAAATGGAAGGCAAGTTGTACATCAGCAGCAAGTATCTGACAAAGGACTTAGACCCAGAATATATAAGAGATTCCTTTAGGTCAGTGATGAAAAAGACAATCCAGTTGGGGGGTAAAATGAGCCAGTAACTTAGACATTTCACAGAAGAAAGTGTAAAAATGACTAATAAACAAATGAAGGACAAGCCCGACAGTGCCAAATGTTGGTCAGACTGTGGAGCAACTGAAACTCATAAAATGTGGTAGGATGTGGACTAGAACAGCCACTCTGGGAGGGTGTTCAGTAGTTTCTCACAGAGATAGTATCCAACCACCCCTATCTACTCTGTGACCCAGCAGTTCTACTCCTAGCTATTATTTACTCAAGGGAGTGAATGCATATGTCCCCAAAAAAGACTTGCTCAAGAATGTTTATGCACTTTGTTCATAATAACCCCAAACTGTAAAATCCCAAATATCCATCAAAGAAGAATGGGTCAGTGATGGTATATTCATACAACAAAATAATAATTGGAATAAAAAGAATGAACTAGTGATACATGTTACACCATGGATAAATTAAAAAAAAAAAATAAGTGAAGGCAGTCAGTTAAAAAAAATGCATACTTCATGATTGCATTGAAAAGAAATTAAAGAACAAGGCCAAACTAATATATGGTAATAGTAGTAACTACCTGAGAGCTTGATGGGGCTTCACTGCAAATGGGCACGAGGGAATTTTCTGGGATGGAAAAAGTGTCCTATATTTTGATTGGAGTTGTTGTTACAGAATTCATAGAATTGTATACCTAAGATCTGTGTATTTCACTACATGTGAATTTTGCCTCATTTTAAAGAAAACTCCAAAAGTACAAATTGAGAAAGGTCCAGGAATATAGAAGATAAACAGGGTAAAAGAGACAGGAGTGAAAGGGTCTGTAACATACCACTTTTTCCTGTAATATTATTTATAGTTCAGTAGAAGTCTTCGTAGCAGAATCAATGCTTCCTGGGTTGGTTGAAGTAGTGGGTTAAAACAAAAGAATTAGGAAAAATTACATATACCTTAAATATTTACATATGAAGTACTAGAATCAGATCTATAGGGTTAATTAACAACCACTGCCCCATGGCACGGGTTCATAATCTTATGCCGTGTATCTTGTAGACAGTCTGTTGAAGTTTATGAACTGTTTCTTACAATGATTTAAATTGATAAAATTAAATTCATAGGATTATAAATATGCCTATTAGTTTTGATTATAGTGGTTATAAAATATTTTAAAATATCTATATAATAGTTATTAACATATTTAAATCTATTGACAGGTCTAATGTTAATTATGCAGTGTTGATTGTAAATAATATTTTGTTATCTTCAAAAACCATAATGTGACATCAGTTAGTGATAAAGTTTTAAGTACTGCTTGATTGACTGTGAAACATATTTTTTCACATTCAAGTTTATGGACTCTTCTCCCCCCCCCCCCCCCCCCCACCTTAATCCAGCCACATGTCTTCATTCTCCTATACTTCCAGTAGTTATATTGTAATTTTGATTTTATCAATATTGAGTTTTTATGTCATAACTAGATAAATGTCATTTATAGTTAAACCCATTTGCATGCAGTGTTCCAAAGAATAGCAAGGAGAGATAAGAAAGCCTTCCTCAGTGATCAGTGCAAAGAAATAGAGGAAAACAATAAAATTGGAAAGACTAGAGATCTCTTCAAGAAAATTAGAGATACCAAGGGAATATTTCATGCAAAGATGGGCTCAATAAAGGACAAAAATGGTAAGGACCCAACAGAAGCAGAAGATACTAAGAAGAGGTGGCAAGAATACACGGAAGAACTGTACAAAAAAGATCTTCACGACCCAGATAATCAAGATGGTGTGATCACTCACCTAGAGCCAGACATCCTGGAATATGAAGTCAAGTGGGCCATAGGAAGCATCACTATGAACAAAGCTAGTGGAGGTGATGGAATTCCAGTTGACTTATTTCAAATCCTGAAAGATGATGCTGTGAAAGTGCTGCACTCATTATGCCAGCATATTTGGAAAACACAGCAGTGGCCACAGGACTGGAAAAGGTCAGTTTTCATTCCAATCCCAAAGAAAGGCAATGCCAGAAATGCTCAAACTACCACACAATTGCACTTATCTCACACACTAACAAAGCAGTGCTCAAAATTCTCCAAGCCAGGCTTTAGCAAAACGTGAACCATAAACTTGCAGATGTTCAAGATGGTTTTAGAAAAGGTAGAGGAACCAGAGACCAAATTACCAACATCTGTTGGGTGATTAAAAAAGCAAGAGAGTTCCAGAAAGCATCTATTTCTCCTTTATTGACTATATTAGAGTGTTTGACTGTGTGGATTACAACAAACTGGAAAATTCTGAAAGAGATGGAAATATCATACCACCTGACCTGCGTCTTGAGAAATGTGTATGCAGGTCAGGAAGCAACAGTTAGAACTGGACATGGAACAACAGAGTGGTTCCAAATAGGAAAAGGAGTATGTCAAGGCTGTATATTGTCACCCTGTTTGTTTAACTTATATGCAGAGTACATCATGAGAAATGCTAGGCTGGGTGAAGCACAAGCTGGAATCAAGATTGCCAGGAAATGTATCAGTAAGCCCAGATATGCAGATGACACCACCCTTATGGCAGAAAGTGAAGAAGAACTGAAGAGCCTCTTGATGAAAGTGAAAGAGGAGAGTGAAGAAGTTGCTTAAAGCTCAACATTCAGAAAACTAAGATCATGGCATCCAGTCCCATCACTTCATGGCAAATAGATGGGGAAACAGTGACTGACTTTATTTTTTGGAGCTCCAAAATCACTGCAGATGGTGACTGCAGCCATGCAATTAAAAGACGTTTGCTGCTTGGAGGAAAAGCTATGACCAACGTCTACTAGATAGCATATTAAAAAGCTGAGACATTACTTTGTCAACAAAGGTCCATCTACTCAAGGTTATGGTTTTTCCAGTGGTCATGTATGGATGTGAGAGTTGGACTATAAAGAAAGCTAAGCACTGAAGAATTGATGCTTTTGAACTGTGCTGTTGGAGAAGACTCTTGAGAGTCCCTTGGACTGCAAGGAGATCCAGCCAGTCTATCCTAAAGGAGATCAGTTCTGGGTGTTCATTGGAAGGACTGTTGTTGAAGCTGAAACTCCAGTCTTTTGGCCACCTGATGTGAGGAGCTGACTCATTGGAAAAGACCCTGATGCTGGGAAAGATTGAGGGCAGGAGGAGAAGGGGAGAACAGCGTATGAGATGGTTGGATGGCATCACCGACTCAATGGACATGAGTTTGGGTGGACTCTGGGAGTTGGTGATGGACAGGGAAGCCTGGGCTTGCTGCAGTCCATGGGGTCACAAAGAGTTGGACACAACTGAGCGACTGAGCTCAACATAAACGATATAGTATATTATAGCTGTTTTTTTCCTACACATTTTGTTTTCCCTTCTTCCTCCCTTTCTCCTCCTCTTGCTCTCTCTCATTTAGTCTCTGCATTCTTAGCTTTAATTTGTCCCTGAACTTGCCCCTAAGTTTGAATCTCTGGAAATGTTTGAGGACATTTGACGTTATATCAATTTCATCTTCTTCAGGAACCTTCTGATCGTCCCTAAACTGGCTTAGTTGTTCTCTGAGCTTGTTGTATGACTGTCTGCTTGAGTTGTTCCTTCACGATTCATTCAGGGATTCTCTGTTTTTTGTTTTCTTCTCATGAGTTGAATTCTTCAATTTCTGGAACTTGTCATCTTTTTTCATAGGTATCCCACCCTTGTCCTGGTAGAACACATTTTCTCGTAATTTTCTCATAATTTGCTGAGCGAGAGAATATGTTGAAATCAAAATTGAGACTTTGCTTATTTAAAAATGCCTTTATTAGATTCACACTTGTTTTATAGTGTATCTTGCTATGGAATTCTAGACTAGGAATAATGTAAAGTCAGAAGGTTTTGTCTAATTGTTTTCTAGCTGCTGGTGTTGCCATTTAAAAGAATGAAGTTATTCTGATTCCAGATTTTTTTTTTTTTTTATGAAACCTGATTGAGGCAGTTTCTAGGATCTTAGGTTTCTCTCTTCAATATTCCGAAACTTCGCTAAAATATGTATGCCTTTATTTGGGTCTGTTTTAGTTTTGCTTTTTTTTTTTTTTTTTAATACTCATTATACTGTTTCAGTTTGGAAATTCATGATCTTCAGTTTGGGGTCTTTTTCTTGAATTACTTCATGGATTTTTTTCTCTGGGATACCTATGCATATGTTGCATCTCCTAGATTTTAGGTCTTTTAAAGTCGTCTCTTCTGTTTTCCATTTGTTCTTCTGTTTATTCTATTTCCTCAGCCTTACAAATTTCTAATGCCTCTGTTACTTACCTCACAGGATTTGATAAGTTTATATGCATAAAGTATCTAAAATAGTGCCTGGCATATAAAGTGTTGGCCGTAATTGTTATTTAGTTTCATAACTAGTTGCTGAGAGTGAGGTCTTTGGTGTTGGTTTTTGACATAGTAGCTGTATGACCTCGGTCAAGTCCTATAATTTCTTTTACCTACTTCCTTCATCTGTAGAATGTGAAGAAGCTCTACCTCTCAGATCTTTGTGAGCATCAAATAAGGATATGCATGTGAAAATGTCTAATAAAGTGTATAAGACTAGTACTTATTATTTGCATCTTTCAAATATCAAATGTTTTTAGTTTGAAAGAAATGATGACTGAATTACCAGGATTATTTTTAAGATTACTAGATTGCATGTGACTCAAGAAAGTGAATAAGCTAGGTAACTTGAGCTAAATGCTAATAATGCTTTTTAAAGAAGTTATTTCTTAACACAACTTCATTATGTTAGGCTAAAGAGAGATTATGAAAATATTCATTTTATGAAAAGCTATGGCTTTACTTCAGATTGTATAAATCTGTGTAATGTAATAATTATATAAGAAGGAGCTGCTTACTAGCTTAAACCCATGGAGGGAATATTTATTGGAGTTTTTATTTTTCTTAAATTACATTTGAGATTAGGAAAAATAGAATCTGTCTTTGGTTTCTCTCATAGTATTAATGTAATTTCAAATGTTAGCTCATTTTTGTTAATGGTGGCTTTTTGTTTGTTTGTTTTGTTTTAAGGTTTTTGGATTCAAAGCATAAAAACCATTACAAGATATACAATCTGTAAGTATGTTTTCTTGTTTGTATGCTTGCAAATATCTTCTAAAATAACTATTGAGTGAAAGTTGTTTCCTCGTTAGAGTGAAGTAGAGTTAAAGATAAAATTTAACAATTGTATTCCTATAACAATTAGTTCAAGAAGTCTTGATTGAGAGCATTGTTAGGTCATTTAGAAAGTGTAGTGATGAGGTAAAACAGTGTCAGCACAGATTCATGTTGCTTGATCTGCTTTAAATGACTTGGCATCTAGCCCGTCTTTGCGCTCATAACTATTTGGTAACTGGAAGTGTAATTCACACAGAGCTTCTATTAAAGCATCAATGCCATCTTCTATGGAGGGATGCTTCTAATATAATTTTGTTCTGTGTCTCTAGGTCAATTGACTGAAAAAGTTATTAGTATATTGTCTAACTGTAATATAAAATAAATAAGTTACCTAAAATTGTTAAAATGGTTGGTTCTTCTTATTTGAGGCAGGGGTGTAAGGATTGCCTCTTGATTCAGCTAGCTGACCTTATCTTTAACTTTGTAGAGATGTGGAAAAGAAGGAAAAAAAGGAAAGAAAAATGTGAGGAAAATATTAATATCTTACCATTTTTGCCCTTGACCATTTTTTCTTCCCTAAATATTGACCATTTTCTAATTCTAAAAATGATATATAAAATGTGGTATGTTTGTACATGACTTTTATCTTTCCTGTGTGATATGTATAAATTGTGCATTGGAAAAAATTTTAATACCAAGTTATATATACTATCCACTATTTTAATTTCTGTAGAGTTTATCAGATGTAAGAAGAATATTCTTTTCTAGAGTGGGCTTTCAAATATTCACCAAAAAAATTAAAGCATCTCTGTGCCTTATTGGCTTATGGCATGTTGCTTTTTTATCTTTAATTTAGTGATCTTTGTGCTCTGATAAGACTTCAGAATATCTGAGAGTGACATAGGCGTGGGTGTTGTTTCTCTTAGTTGTAAAATGATTTCCTCAGATCCACAAAGAAGCAGACATTTACTGAGTGCCTGTTACATGTTGGACATTCTAAAACGTTAGCTAGTGCAGAGGTGAATAAGATGTTGTTCTAGCCCTCAAGTAATTAGTCTAATGTGAAAAGTAGACAAAGTATTACAGAAGAGGTAACTCTTGTATAGAAGAGAGCTATATGGACAACAGTCAAAATAGTGATTGCCTGTTATGGGGAAGATTTCATAAAGAACAGAATGCTTGAGCTGAGGTGCAAAGAATCATGAAGGTTGATCAGGCTTAGGAGGAGGGAAAATGGTATTGTAGGCCTAGAAAATGGCATGTGAGAAGCTTGCTGGTGTAATACTGTCTAGGAATATGGCAGTAATTATGCTAGATTTGGCCCATTATGGTCAGATTATGGTGTGTGGAGGGTGCAGTGGTATTAAAATAATAAAATGAAAGAAAATAACAGGTGCTGTAGAAATTTAGTTTAGGTGGGTCCCAGTTTACAAATGATCTGTGCCTATATCTTTCTCTTTTCTGGATTAACCTCTTCTGCAACAACTTTTGTTGCAGGTGCCAGAGGTTTTAATGTGGAGGGAAATAAGTCACAGAATTTTGTAGGTTTTGAATAAATGGATTTAGAATTTAAGTTTTAAAAAAAAGAGATCATGAACTGTCAAAAGCTAGAGTTCACTAAATGAGTCATTTTGGATTTAGACTCTGAGGATTGAGCATGTAGAGCCCCAGAAGGAAGGCTTTAACATTATATCCAAAGAAAAGAAAGGAAATACTTTTCATTCCTGTATGCAGTGGCTTCCTGCTTCCAGAATTTAGAACTTAGGTTTGTACTGTCAGTATTGTGGGTCACTTGTGTTATTTGGTTAAAGTTGGCATTGGGATCTAGCCTGAAAACTTGATTGCCTGTTTGTATATCCAAACATTGGACTCTCAAGTTAATGAATTGTCTCATTATTAGTTGAGAGTAGCTTTTGGTGCACATATTTTAACTCCCTTATTCCCCCATCCATTTAATGGAATCAGAGAATTGGAAAGTACCTGAAAGAGATCATTTAGTTCAACCTTCTCATTTTGCAGATGGGGAATCTGAGGCCTAGAGAAGTTAAGTGAGTTGAACAAGGTCACACAGGTACATATGTTAGCAGACCATCCACTGTTGATACCAATATTCCCTTTCTGGTTTTTTTGTTTGTTTGTTTTAACCTCCCCAAATTTTACTTTAGAAGTTTCTAGAACTACCAAGTTATAGCATGTTTTGATTTCTGACATCATTTTTCAATCTTCTTTACCTATCTCTGTTTATATTTCTGGCTCTGGGTAAGTGGGTCTGATAAGTAGCAGATGTTTCTATTTTGTTTCTTTTATTTTTAGGATATTAATAACATGTGATATATGTCTTTGAAACCATTTGTAAGTGGAAAGATCTTAAAATACTTGCACTTAGCATACCTATATTCAATAGTATATTAAAATTTTTTATGGCAACTATGACATATGTGGATGAAGATGAGTTCTTAACATGGACTTTCTAATAATTGACTGTATGTTTATATTTCTATATTATTAGACATTCAGTAAGATTATTTTAAGAAAGGACAGAATTAGACTCAAATCGTTAACCAAATTCAGATATACTTGGTGAATTAGTACATTAATCAATTCATTTTGTGCAAGTGTGTGTATTTCATCTTTGTATGTTCCTCTGTAATCTATCTTCTGAGGCGGGTAAGGTGAGGAGGGGTAAGATGGGTATAAAGAGATAATATAGTTCTTGCCTTTGAGGAAGTTAAATGTTCCTCAGATACTAATTTTTAAAAGGTTGACTATTTCATCATATATTCTCTTTAACATACAACTCCCCATCTTTTTGTGGTAAACCTTTAGCTGTTATTAATTTTTATCTATTAAGGTTTCTTTTGTAAGATAGGGATAGCTCCGTTGAAGAAAGTAAAGAGACCTACATGCTTAGCTGAACCTGTGGCAAGTCTCACTTCTCTGGAAACTCCTCCTATTAATCTTATCCTTATCTTCATTTTCTGCTGTTTCATAAAAACTCTTTCAGTGTATCTTCATTTTTTTATCTTGTAAAAGCCAAAGGAGATGATGATTTTTAAAAGATGTCTTTTGAGTTCTATTTATAAGGAAGCATAAAGGGTTAAATCATCCTAACACTTGTCTTGGTCAAATTCCATTTCCCATTCATGTATGTTCAATTTTGGTTTGTTTTGTAAACTTGTCCTATCACTGAAATACCACAAAAAATTTATAAGGAATAGTGTGTGTGTGTATTTGTGCAGTTATCAGAGAAGCTTTAATTGAGGGTCTTCTTTTTTACTCTACTAACCTCTCCCCAGATCACTTTTATCCCTACCAGACCCAGTATATGTTTTCAGATACTCCCTGTCCATACTTGTAGAGATTTTTGCAATTTTTTTTGTCATGTTTTCATTATCACTGTTTGTTGATTCTGTTATGCCAAATAATGCTCTTGTAGGAATGCTGACTTTGACTAAAATTTGTTATTGTTCTCTAAACTGTTTTATATTCTTTGTTTTATGTGAAAGTGTGAAACAGTTCTGAGAAAAGTTCAGCTTTTGTAATCAGAAGTGCTGGGCTCTTCCATTTATATATTGCGGTTTGGGGCAAGTTTTGTAATGCTCTTCTAAATCTTAGCATTCTCATATATAAAAGAGATAATATTAGCTATTATATGATTGTGAGGATGAATTTGAAAACAAGGAATCTTGTTTGTAAGGTATGCACATCTAGTAGACATTTAGTAGCTCATGGTTTTCACTTTCCCTCCGTTTTTTTCCTGTTAACGATATTACTTGAGAATCAAAGTATGAAAGTAGTCATAGTGTTTGAGCTGCTGAAAAAGTATGGGAATTTTATAGATAACTGAAGCTGTATGAAATTCAAAATGTTTAATTTTGTTTTGCTGTCATGAGACCAGTTTCTTAGAATTGTTTCCTGGCATATAGTGCTCCCCTTGTCTCCTAAGCCCTAAATTTACATGATTCCTTATAAAATATTCCATTATGGACTCTTTGGCTTCGCTGGTAGCTCAGATGGTAAAGATCTGCCTACAATGTAGGAGACCTGGGTTTGATCCCTAGGTCGGGAAGATCCCCTGGAGAAGGAAATGGCAACTCACTCTAGTATTCTTGCCTGGAGGATTCCATGGATGAAGGAGCCTGGCAGGCTGCAGTCCATGGGGTCGCAGAGTCAGACACAACTGAGCAACTAACACTGACTTTCATTTTTCATGGATTGTTCACTATTGACCATACTCCTCTTTCATCTGTACCAAAGACAGTGTAAAATGGTACTATTTTCATGGTTAGTCCTCTTCTTTATGTCATTTTAAAAAAATATAGGTGAATATGAAATTGTTTAGCAAGGATGTGTATATATGCATATCATTATTAAATAAATTTTCTTTCTAGCAAACTCAGTATACTGAATTACAATATCCTAAAATGGGAAAACTTGGTTTTCAGTGGTAGTATAAAAGCTGATTTGTTTCAGATCTGACCAGTTAAAAATTAGTGGATTGCAGTTTGCTTAGAGTTATTTCAACTTTCATGTGTATTTTTTTTTTTGCCACAACCACAAGGCTTATGGGATATTAGTTCCCCGACGAGGGGTTGAACCTGGGCTCTCGGCAGTGAGAGCGCCATCCTAACCTTGTGACTGCCAGGGGACTCCCTATCTTCATGTGGATTTCACTTTAAAAACTGTTTAAAATAAAAGAACTTTACAGATATCCTCAGGATTTTTAAATGTAAAACACAGGTCCATAACTGCTTATTTGAAACTCTTTGAACTAGTTTTGTTTCAGCATTCAGAATTTTTCAGTTTTTTAAGAAAATTAACATGGAAATATATATTTTGTATTACATAACACCCCCGCGGGATTTGGAACAGTACTTAGAATAGATTGTTTCACTCTTCATTCTAAATGTATTTCTATTAATTAAAGACTACACATTTTTATAAGCTCAGATCTAGTTCTCCTGCAGTTGAGTTTGCCATACCGTTAAGAGAAAATTTCAGATGTTTAAAAATTTGGGAATTATGCAGTGGTGGTTTAAAAGGCTTTATTTGTTTTAAAGTGCTAACCTGGTTTGACTAGTGGTTGGAGTTACCAGGATGCTGCTGACCACAAACTTTAATGTATGGAATCCCTTTCTGAGCCTGTAAGTGTGTGTGGCCTGTTAATCATCGAGTCAGCCAGTGCGTGATAGCAAATGTGTGACTACTGGTAAAAAGACAAATTTTAGCATGCTGTAAATATGCTAAGTCAATGTTTTTCTCTATTGATTTTACTTACTACCTTTTCATTACTCTCAGACTTTAATTAAAATTTACAACCTGAGAGATTATTGAAAAAGATGACCTTTGGCTTATCTACCAAGGGAAAGATCAGGTTTAAAATAACTGAGTAAATGTTGTGTTTGAGTAGATTCGCATCATTCACTTTCATTCTTTGCTTTAAATTTGCCCCTACTTTTTTTTTTAACTGTTTTAACATACATCTTTTATAATAGTTTGAGAAAACTATGTATGCTTAACTATAAGGCAAAGATAAAATTGAAACTAGTTAGTTATTTACACATACTTGTGAAATAAAAAAAAGTCCTTTAGCATGTGTAATATTCATAAAGGAAATGGTGAAGGTGTGGATGCAGGTGAATTTGCCCTGTTTTATATTAGTGACATTGCAAGTTTTGTAACCAAATGTATAAGCTCTGATTGTACACTTATAAACCTAGATTTCCTTAATTGTAAACTGTGGATTAAAGAATGGTACCTACTTCATAGGATTCTTAGGATTAAAAGAAGTAGTTAAGATATTTAACATAATGCCTGGTACATTATAAAGGTTCAGAAAATATTTTTTTACTGTTATACTTTTTTTCCTCAAGTGCACAGGATAATTTTATATCAAATTAAAATTTTTCTTTTAGATGTGCTGAAAGACATTATGATACCGCCAAATTTAATTGCAGAGGTAAGTATAGGTACACTTACTATGTTAGATAACTTGAATCAACAGTCTAAATTTTACTGTCATACCAATAATGAATAATCTCAAGTATTAAGTGATATATTTATCTTAAAGATGATCTTAGAAAATTTGAAATTAATTTTGCTGTTGTGTTTTTGGAAACAAGTGTCATGTAAATGAGGAAGACTAAACTGAATTAACTGAAAACTAGGAGAAATTTATAGACTAACAGAATAAAGAAAGGGTTATATCTGTGATTTGAGGCATTTGACGTAATAGTAAGAGATTACAGGGAGAAAGGAGAATGACTTAATTCTATAATGGAACATGACCTGCACAGTGGAAAAAGGGTATAATGAAATGTAGATAAAAGGAGCCTGATAGATGAGAGCAAGAACTGCTTTAAGTGAGTTTTTCTCCAGGTGTAGCATATTTTATCTCAGAGTCCATAAAAACTTTCATTTGTGTTTGTGGAACTCTTAGAACAACGAGAGACCGGGAACGTTGAGAAGCTAATGTATTTGCTGTTGTTCCTTCCTAAATATTTAGGACAGACTTTCAAACAGTTGGTTTAAGAATTCAGAAGTGCTAATAACTGAGAGCTAGGGTATATTTATTACTAAGAATATTTCATTTTTAGTGGATTTTTGCTATTTGCTGGTCAAAGAGTGTTTTAATTGAGCCTTATCCACCTTTGGATAGACATTTAACAGGTTTTCCTGGATATTTTTGTATGCCACTGGGGAAATGAAGATAAATGGTGGCTCAGCTAGGCAGATGACTAAATCAAAGCTGTCCTGAGACTCCGTGTAGTAGTAGTCACTGTCTGAAGAGCTGTTCTGTCATACCAAAGGCTTAGTTGAGTGTATCTGTGTCACATTATGAATGATTTGGTTGAAGATGTAAAAGACATACTTTTCACATATATAAATGACACAGAGGATAATTAGTTGAATGTTGTCAGGATTTTTATAGAGTGGAACCTAGGCAGAGACCAATAAGACAAAATTTAAGTGATATATTTAAAGTCTTATTTCTAAGAAAAAATTTTTTTAAAACCTCAACCCCAACTATGGGGAACAGAGAAGTTTTGAGTTCTTATAACTTATGTGAAAAGTCCTGAAACTTTGCTTGATAAACTTTGCTGCAGTTGTATACATTATAAAAAAAAATTTTTTTTAATGTCTTTTGTAAATGTCTTTAGAGTTGTGTGTATGCAACAGTTACATTTTCAAGACCATCTTTAAAACCACATGCTTGGCCTTTCTGTTATATAAAGCATAAAATGCAGTCTTTTGCACTGTTGATTTATTAGTGTTATGTACTTTCTTTGGAATACATACTTTGTGATAATGCAGTGTTATAGATATTACAGTTCCTTCTGCTAGAAAAGGTATTGAGAGTCCTGATAAGAGGCTGTGTGATGTTTCATTGTGAGTTTACCTCTTCCTCTGTTATGCTGTGACCTCTGATATGTTGCTCCTCCATTGCCTCCATCATGAAGTGAGGAAAACAATACTTGACTTACCCTTCTAATGGATAAATTTGAGTTAATGAGAGATTATTTTCTGTTCAAAAATTAGAAAATTATCAGACAATAAATTCTTTTTCTTTATGGTTCGGATATTTTTAAACTATTTGTATGCAACATTTCTAAAGTTAACCTACTTGTAATAAGCAATTCAAGTGAAATTATTTTCTTATTCTGAGGTCATTTTTTTATCACAGTTGCACAGTATCCCTTTGAAGACCATAATCCACCACAGTTAGAACTTATCAAACCCTTTTGTGAAGATCTTGACCAATGGCTAAGTGAAGATGACAATCATGTTGCAGCGATTCACTGTAAAGCTGGAAAGGGACGAACTGGTGTAATGATTTGTGCATATTTGTTACATCGGGGCAAATTTTTAAAGGCACAAGAGGCCCTAGATTTCTACGGGGAAGTAAGGACCAGAGACAAAAAGGTAAGTTATGTTTGATTTTTTTTTTCTTCTGTCTTCTTAGAGCTGAGAATTATTGGAAAATAAATTTTTACAAAGATAGTTGGTAACCCTTATTTTTCTTCCTCTAAACATTTAAGTCAATATGCTACCTTAACTTTCATATGAGCAAATGGCAGATTCATTCAGTTTTTCTGTTCATGCCTGCATTTTCATATCATGCTAGCAGATCTTACCTGTTAACAGGATTGCAAAGTTTGGTCTCGTGAAGTCTTTACAAAGCATTTTAAAAAGTAGCACATTGATCAAAAGTAAGATTTATATTTCTGAAACCTGCTTGAAAATATAATGTTTTTGGATAATAACTTGGATGCCATTACTTAGTAAAGTGTGATCTTTACTTTTATAATACATAAAGATTTTTTTTGATTTGAATATTTGTAAGTGAAATTATAATTAAGATTAGTCAAAGGTTCTTATTCAGAAAACTAAAGGCTGCTAAAAATCATTGACAAATTTGTGTAATACATATGAAAGCAAAAAGTGAACTCTTGGGAGAATTTTTACAGTGATTTTCAAGGAATTTTATAGTTTTAATAATTTTTACAATGAGGAGGACTTTCTTCAAGTTTAAACTAGTTCCTTTTTAATTTAACTTCAAAACAGAAACATAGGTGATCGTAACTATCATTTTCAGCTGGATAGTTGCGTTGATTTTGTTCCTTTACTTCTTCCTCACTTGTTTTATTTGTTGTTACTTTTTTGAATTATATCTAAAGATACCAAAGCATGGTTTACTGATGATAGTTTGCAAAATTGAATCTTACTGTTAATGCATGATTTGGTGAATATTGATTATAATAACTTGCTGTACATTTCTGTATACTGCATGTACCGTGGAATGATAGCACTAAAATGAATTCCAGAGCAGAGGACCTGAGATGTTTATTTTGGTTCATTCTTTCTTCATGTAGAGGGAAACAGCTGCTTTTACTGATTGAAAGTATAGAAGGTAAATTTTTCTGTACTTAAGTGAGTAAATGTAGGACAGCACAAGGGAAAGAGACTGAATGAGAAGAAAAGCTAGAGAGATGGGTCAAATTAAAGTACAGTGGTAGGAATTTAAAACAGGGTTGATGAGCACCACACATTTCGGTCTTTGAAAAGAAAGAAGGTAAAAAGAATTTAAAAATAGAAAACTTTTGTAATGTGAAGCCAGAACTAGCTTTCAGGTCAGTTCAGTCACTCAGTCGTGTCTGACTCTTCGCGAACCGGTGGACCGCAGCATGCGAGGCTTCCCTGTCTATCTCCAACTCCTGGAGTTTACCCAAACTCATGTCCATTGAGTCGGTGATGCCATCCAGCCATCTCTCTGTCGTCCCCTTCTTCTCCTGCCCTCAATCTTTCCTAGCATCAGGGTCTTTTCCAGTGAGTCAACTCTTCGCATCAGGTGGCTAAAGGATTGGAGTTTCAGCTTCAACATCAGTCCTTCCAGTGAACACCCAGGACTGATCTCCTTGCTGTCCAAGGGACTCTCAAGAGTCTTCTCCAACACCACAGTTCAAAAGCATCAATTCTTCAGTGCTTAGCTTTCTTTATAGTCCAACTCTCACATCCATACGTGACTACTGGAAAAACCATCACCTTGACTAGATGGACTTTTGTTGGCAAAGTAATGTCTCGGCTTTTTAATATGCTATCTACGTTGGTCATAGCTCTTCCTCCAAGGAACAAGCGTCTTTTAATTGCATGGCTGCAGTCACCATCTGCAGTGATTTTGGAGCCCAAAAAAATAAAGTCAGCCACTGTTTCCCCATCTATTTGCCATGAAGTGATGGGATCAGATGCCATGACCTTAGTTTTCTGAATGTTGAGCTTTAAGCCAACTTCTTCAGTCTCCTCTTTCATTTTCATCAAGAGGCTCTTCAGTTCTTCACTTTCTGCCATAAGGGTGGTGTCATCTGCATATCAGGTTATTGATATTTTTCCCGGCAATCTTTATTCCACCTTGTGCTTCATAGAACTAGCTTTAAGTTAGGGACTTTTAAACTATTTACGTTATATACCTTTTTAAAATTATGAAAAAAAAACTAAATATTCCCTGAATTATGTTTCACTTTTTTATGTCAGAATCAATGGCCACTGCTTGAGAGTAATGAATAAATCCGAGTGGTACAGATTAAGCAAAATTAAACTTTGGTTTTCTGCTCTGTAGTAAATTTCATGAAAGAGTCCTACTATTTAGTCTTTAAATAACACATTGAAACTATGCCATTGTCTTTGACTTGGCAATTTTTATGTCATTTTTGATATCCAGTTAGCTTTGACTTTGTTCTTGGTCAAAACAAATGCTCAGAACCCTATCTCATGAAAGAATGAAAGAGCAAACTGGAATCTTTTTTTTTTTTTTTTTGCCAGATGAAAGTAGGCTTGTGTTAGCAAATAAGAATTCTCTAAAACTCTTCAGATAAATTCATGTTGTGTCATTTTCTTTGCCATCTAGTTATTGAGATCATTTTTGGCAAGATCCTGCATGTGTTAGGAAGGAAAGGATTATGACTCCACAGTTTTGTTTCAATATTGAAGAGTTAAACTGTGTTAATGAATTCGTATATTATGCAGGTAAAAGTCTAGCTATAGTATTTGTCTTCCTAAAGCCAGTGAACTTAATGTGTAGCAAAGAATTGCATAGATGCTACCATTTCTTGACAAAAACCTCTTAAGAATCCTTTATTTAAAGTCCTGACTTTCCTGAATTTGGCAGTTCTCTCAACAGTAGATTTTTTTGTGACAAATCCTCTTGCACAGTCTATGATTCAAAACTTGGCTTTTGTGAAGCAGTAGGATACTTTCACAACAGCAGATAAGCTTTCTCTTGGGATTAATGGTAGAGTCTTACACATCAGTGCATTCTGGTGACACAGGATGGAGTCACAGTGACAGGTAGAGCTTCTGATTTTACCAGAACCGTAAAACTATATGTTTTGCTAGGCATTAAGGTGTACTCTCTGTCTACAGAATAATGAGATTGCTTCAGAAGCCTTTTTCTGGGCCAAGAAACTTCACCGTTTTGAAAATGTCAATGTCCTTTGAAGTTTCCAAAAAGGACTCCAAATTAGGAGTTATTGTTTGTGTCACCATGCATATATTTGATGAAAACTAGTAGCTGGCTAAGCTGAGACATCATATGCTGAAGAGAAGTGGCACCTCCAGTCCTTTCATGACCTGCTTCATACTTTTCAGTTTTTTTTTGGAATGGGAAAAATTGTTTGATAGAGGTACTACAACAGTCTTACTTTTTCTGTTGCAAACTACAAGTATGACCTCATCTAATGGTTAGAAATAATAATATATATAATAATATATATAATAATATATTTTTAACTTTTAAAAATGTGTCTTTCTCTTATCATAAGAAAGCTTAGTGGAAAATAAAAATAAGAGAGCTTAGAAAAATAAACTTTCTCTTATCATAAGAAAACTTAGTGGAGCATATTAAAGCTGATGTTATATAACTGTGGAATTTTTTTCCAGAGAAATAAGTATCTTATAATAAATATAATTAATTATCCAAAGTAGTTTTCTTGAAACATCTGCTAAGAGATTTATCCTCTTACCAGTATTTTAGGTTGAGTCTATGAATTTGAATTTTTGAAATTCTGAACCACAATTATAGAAGATACATGTATTTTATCAGTTTTGCAGTTTGTGTAGGATTAATTTTATTAGAACTGTCTTTAATGTTCTTTTGCTTGTATCCTTAACCATCTTGAGCTGTCAGGGAAGCCCAATTTTAACTACAGAGAAACGCTAAGATACTGAAGAAAGTTATGTCCTTGTGACATTTTTATAGGAGCAAAATATTTCTTCTCCTCCTCTTCCCCTTCTCCTCCCTCTTCCCTACCCTCTCTTCCATGCTGCTCCTCCCAACTCCTCTCTGTTGATTTGAAGAAAGAGGAGCTAGTTGTCCTGTTTTTGTTTTAAGATTTATAGACTTTGCAGAGACTGTCCTCAGATTAATCTAGTGCAGTCTTACCATTTTTCTTGGTGTACTTGGTACAAATTAGATGGCAGAGTGGTGGGTGCCTCTTTACCATAAAGTGTGCAGTTAGTAATACCCAAATAATACTTCAGGGTTTGATTGTTGCAGAGAAGTCGAAGTACAACTGATCACCTCTTACTTAAAAAAAGTTTCTTGAGAGTAGGATAACTACTTGAGGGAAGACTCTTTTATTCAGTAATTTATAAAAAAGCAACCATGTTATTACTTTTCTAGGAATCATTTCTTTGCATATTTGGTCTTTACCTTAGGAGCACATAGCAAAAAGTCTAAAATGAGCTGTTGATGGTTCCCACTCAAATAAAGCTAGGGTTGCTTCCCATCTAGTCTATGCCTTACCCTATTTGCATTTGTACTTACATTTCAAAATTAAAATAGATAACCATATTTATTACCAACTATGAATTGAATTAAAATACCCTACCATACTGGTAAGTGTATATTTTGGAAAGATGCCCCACATTTCTGAATTCAGAGAGATAAACTTCTATTCCATGACAAACATGCCAAAAACCTCTGCTACTCCTCTCTTTCTTTTGTCTTCTCCCTTCTAGAGTGGTGGCAGATTAAGTATGCTTTAATACTTACTTTAACTTTTAGGAAAAAATTTTGAGGTTTTGATTTTCTTTTTGAGAAGGTTTGTTTTCAAAGCAGTTTTATTAAAGTTCTTATGTGTTATTATCTCTATACATGAATTCATTAGCTTATCTTTAATGAAGACTTCTATCTTCTAGAAGTAATAGATACTTTATTCTGAGTGACCCCAAGAAGAGGAAATTTTCTAGTTTCTCTGAGGAATGAATTTGTGTGCTAGTATAATCAAGTTATTTTTTTCTAGTCTATTTATTAAGTTTCCCCATATGGTAACCTAATGACAATTTCTCATCTTTTCATTTCAAGCAAAGTAAGCTATAATTATCCTCTTTTTTGGCTTAATAAAGCTCTGACTATAAGGTTTTTATTTTTTCTAACACAGTAATTCTCCTGGACTAAACTGTGTTTCGCTAATACATGGTATTTAAACCTGTTATCCAATCTATATATGCATAAAGTTATAAAATTATTATACCTTGAAGAATCTTTTGTTGTTTAGTCACTAAGTCATGTCTGACTCTTTTGCAACCTCATGGACCAGAAACCCCCAGGCTCCTCTGTCTATGGGATTTCCCAGGCAAGAATACTGGAGTGGGTTGCCATTTCCTTCTCCAAAGGATCTTACTGACCAGGGATCAAGCCCTTGTCTCGTGCGTTGGCAGGTGGTTTCTTTACCACTGAGCCGTGAAGAATCTTAGCAATTATGTCATTCAGAACCCATTTAATATAAATGGTAAAACAGATTTGCAAAGATCATTTTCCCCTGGTCGTTTAGTCTATGTAATAACTGAAAACCATATCTCTTAACCTCAAATCCAGTATTCTTTCTACTGTACTATGTTCTCCTATCCAAGTTAGTTTTATTATTTTAATCCCCAAAGCCAAAGTAAAAATAGAAATTTTTAAAAAGGAAAAAAGAAGTGTATTTTAATATATTAGAACCTTTTCAGTTTCAAGTCACAGAAACCCAACTCAGAATAGCTTAAACATAAGGAGACATTTATTGGCTTTTATAAACCTAGAAACTCTGACCTGGATCTAGATGTTTAACATATGTCAGAAATCTGTCTCTCAACTCTGTTTTTTCATCTTTCTATATAGGCAGACTCTTCACAAGTAATGGCAAGGTAGTAGCTCCGGGTTAACGTGCTATCTACTTTAGCAACTGCAGTGGGATGAGAGCTACAATTCAAGCAAAAATTTCTAGATTAGGTTCTAGTTTACCTGAATTAGGGTATGTATCGATCCTTAACCAGACATTCTGGCCAGAGGCTTGGGGTATATATCCAAAGCTGAAGACTAGGCCCCACCTCTTTCTCCCCCCAAGTCACAGGGAGAGAGAGAGCATCCCGAAGGGGAGAGGATGCTACACAGAGAGCAGTGTTGCTCTCTTCCCATTGCAGTTGCCAAAGTAGACAGCATATAAACCTGGAGCTACACAAAGAAAAAAATAGCAGTTTTCTGTTTCATATTATTCTCAAGGATTCTGTGGTTAATGTACCACTATTCAGCACACTGTTTGTAATTAGTTTCATAGAACTGAAGCACAGTAATACTCTAAACTTTGGAAGTTTTTTTGTCAGTGGGAAAAACAAGAGCTCTGAGAGGTTGTGATGTCTTTCAGTTTGCATAGCTAGTATGCATACTGTTAGAAAACCCAGGACATAGGAGTGAAAAAAATTAGACTCTTACTTAGGTTCAGATCTTGTTTTTGAACAAAACAAAAACAAAAGTGATTATGTACATTAGGACTGTTTTCTTATCCTTAAAATAGAAGAGATCTATCTTGTAAAGTGGTTGTAGTTTTAGGGATATATGTAAAATGTCTGGCATGTAGCTTAATATACAATAACTTGTGTCCATGGGGTTGCACAAAGTCGGACACGACTGAGCATCTGAGCATACACTATTATATGATGTCATTGTAATAATCACCACTCTTAAGAGCCATATTTCTCCCTTTTTTGAATTACTTTCCTGTAATAATCTTATTGTGATCACTCTGAAACATGGGTTTCCAAAATTTCAAGCAAACAGTGTCATGTTAAAACATTTACATTGTTTCTGAGTTTAGATGTGCCAGTGAGTAGTTTACTGAGGAAGAAAATTACCTTTTAAACTGAGGAATCTAGATTGTAAATTCATCTTGAAGAAGATGATATAAGAGGGTTGATGCACAGCAAAATGGGTAGAACTGGACCAAGAATACCATTTTATATTAACACAGAGCACACTCCACAATGCAAACTTAACAATGATGGAGTGTTAAACATAACATTACAATATATTAAGCGAAAACTGTAAGAAATTAGAAAAATTGATAGCAATGCTAGTAGAAATCTTTATAACATACTTTAAGATCGTACGTGTATGCTCCTTTCCTCAGTTGTGTCCGAGTCTTTGTAACCCCGCGTACTGCAGCCCACCAGGCTCCTCTATCCATGGGATACTCCAGGTAAGAATACTGGAGTGCCATTGCTGTTTCCTCCTCTAGGGGATCTTCTGGAGCCAGGGGTCAAACCCGTGTCTCCTGCATTGGCAAGCAGATTCTTTACCACTGAGCAACCTAGGAAGCCCTCACTTGAAGATCAGGAAGATACAAAATAAGAAGATATGTAGATTCCTTGAATAATATAATAAAATCCCATAAAATATATTTGTTTTCTCATTAAAAGAAGTTATCAGTACTAATAATTCATTAGGCCAACCATAAAAATCTCACCTCCAAGTAGAAATATATAAGCCCCATCCCTTTGTTATAATTCAGTAGAATGAGAAAGTTTGTTAAAATGTTTATTCAAACTCAATCAACTATTTGGAAACTTAAAAACTTTTTATTTTCTATTTTTTTCCATTTATTTTTATTCATTGGAAGCTAATTACTTTACAATATTGTAGTGGTTTTTGCCATACATTGACTTGAATCAGCCATGGATTTACGTGTGTTCCCCATCCCGATCCCCCCTCCCACCTCCCTCTCCATCCCATCCCTCTGGGTCTTCCCAGTGTACCAGCCCTGAGCACCCGTCTCATGCATCCAACCTGGGCTGGTGATCTGTTTCATCCTTGATAGTATACTTGTTTCAATGCTGTTCTCTCTGAACATCCCACCCTCGCCTTCTCCCACAGTCTAAAAGTCTGTTCTGTACATCTGTGTTTCTTTTTCTGTTTTGCATATAGGGTTATCGCTACCATCTTTTTAAATTCCATATATATGCATTAGTATACTGTATTGGTCTTTATCTTTCTGTCTTACTTCACTCTGTATAATGGGCTCCAGTTTCATCCATCTCATTAGAACGATTCAAATGAATTCTTTTTAATGGCTGAGTAATATTCCATGGTGTATATGTACCACAGCTTCCTTATCCATTCATCTGCTGATGGGCATCTAGGTTGCTTCCATGTCCTGGCTGTTATAAACAGTGCTGCGATGAACATTGGGGTGCATGTGTCTCTTTCAAATCTGGTTTCCTTGATGTGTATGCCCAGGAGTGGGATTGCTGGGTCATATGGCAGTTCTATTTTGGAAACTTAAAAACACTTAAATAATTTTGGGTCATTGAGGAAATAGAAATTCATATTAGGTGTTATTAAGATAATAGCAAATTGGAGAGAGATGGATTAATAAAGATGAAAATATAAATTTATGAGTTAGCAAACAGTAAGCCATTTGAACTAATAAATCCAAACACTGATTGTTAAAAAATGCCATTAAAATCAATACATCTTTTTGGAAGCCAATCAAAGGTAAAAGAAAAGAGAAAACAGAAAAATCACAGGTTTGAGAAAGGAGATAGAACTACAGTGTGAAAGTGATATTAAAAATTATATTCAGATCTATGCTAATGAATTTGAAAATGTCAATGGAAAATGGACAGTTTTTTAAAATTTATTTTAATTGGAGGCTAATTACTTTACAGTATTGTGGTGGTTTTTGCCATACATTGACATGAGTCAGCCAGAGGTGTACATGTGTCCCCCATCCCAAACCCCCGTCCCACCTCCTTTCCCATCCCATCCGTCTGGGTTGTCACAGTGCACTGGCTTTGAGTGCCCTGTTTCATGCTTTGAACTTGCACTGGTCATCTGTTTCACATATGGTAATATACATGTTTCAGTGCTATTCTCACAAATCATCCCACCTTTGCCTTCTCCCACAGAGTCCAAAAGTCTGTTCTTTGTGTCTGTGTCTCTTTCACTGTCTCGCCTATAGGGTCGTCATTACCATCTTTCTAAATTCCATATAGATGTGTTAATATACTGTATTTGTGGTTTTCTTTCTGACTTCCTCTGTATAATAGGGTCTGGTTTCATCCATATCATCAGAACGGACTCAAATGTGTTCTTTTTAATAGCTGAGTAATATTCCATTGTGTATATGTACCACGACTTTCTTAATAAGCATGTTATCATAAATGTGTCAAGGTGAAATGCAAAGTCTGAATAGACCATCTTAAGAGTGAAAATGTGTAGGAGTCTTTAAGAAGTAAGTACCAGATTTGTATTTCAGCCTGCTATAATAACTTGAAGCATCAAATAGTTATGTTATTTAAATTGGTCCAGGTATTGGAAGGGATGTAACTTCCCAGAGGACTGCTCACATTGCCCTCCTACCTCAGTGTGATAAGGATAACATTGTTAAAACCAGAAAGCATAATACAGGGGAGGTTAAATAGTTTGGCCAAAAGTAAGAGTATGTGGAAGGGAGTTGTGAGACATAAGAGTAGAAAATGAATTCGAACTGTATTTTTATGTTTGTTAAAAAATTATGGGCTTCCCTGGTGGCTCAGTGGTAAAGAATCTGCCTGTCAAGCAGAAGACGCAGGTTTGATTCCTGGGTTAGGAAGATTCCCTGGACAAGGAAATGGCAACCCACTCCAGTATCCTTGCCTGGGAAATCCCATGGACAGAGGAGCCTGGGGTTGCGGAAGAGTCGGACACAACGTAGTAACTAAACAACAAACATGAAGAATTGTAGTGTTTGATAAATTTGTTCTTATTTGGGGAGGCACTGGGAAGCCATTTAACATTTTGAATTAATTGTTTATGTGATTAATCTTATATTTTTGTCAAATTAAAAATGTGTTTCCTTTGCTCTATGATAGTGATGGTATTAGAAGAGATTTGGCCCTCAGATGCTGGAGAAAATAGTAAGTTGAGTAATTAACAGAGGTTGGTCCATGCAAGAATATGAAAGCTTCACCTCTGATATATTGTTGTTTTTTATGCGCTTGTGAGATTTCCAGCTTGAAATGTCCAGCCATGTGAATTCTGGACTGGAAGTGAGGAGTGAAATCATATTGAGAGAGACAGTTTTTGGAGTTAATGTGTAAGGTTTATAATTAAACTACTGAAGTAGATGGGGAAACAGTGGCAACAGTGGCTGACTTTATTTTTCTGGGCTCCAAAATCACTGCAGATGGTGATTGCAGCCATGAAATTAAAAGACACTTAACTCCTTGGAAGGAAAGTTATGACCAACCTAAACAGCATATTAAAAAGCAGAGACATTACTTTGTCAACAAAGGTCCGTCTACATCTAGTCAAGGCTACAGTTTTTTCCACTAGTCATGTATGGATGTGAGAGTTGGACTATAAAGAAAACTGAATGCCGAAGAATTGATGCTTTTGAACTGTGATGTTGGGGAAGACTCTTGAGAATCCTTTGGACTGCAAGGAGATCCAACCAGTCCATCCTAAAGGAGATCTGTCCTGGGTGTTCATTGGAAGGACTGATGTTGAAGCTGAGACTCTAATTCTTTGGCCACCTGATGCGAAGAGCTGAATCATTGGAAAAGACCCTGATGCTGGGAAAGATTGAGGGCAGGAGAAGGGGATGACAGAGGATGAGATGGTTGGATGGCATCACCGACTCAATGGTTTGGGTGAACTCTGGGAGTTGGTGATGGACAGGGAGGCCTGGCGTGCTGCAGTTCATGGGGTCGCAAATAGACAAGACTGAGCAACTGAACTGAGACTGAAGTAGATAGGATTGATATAAAGAGGGGATAGCTGAGATTGATTTTGGGGGGACAAAAAGAGAAGAGATAGCCAATAAAGATCAGAGAAAACCTTTACAGAGTGTATCCTGTGAAAGAAGCAGGGAGTTTTCAAAATGGCAGGCAGAAAATGAGCCACAATGATAGGAAAACAGTAGAAAATGACCATTAATGACCATTAGAACTAAAAACCTTTAAGAAGTCAGCCTTATGCTAACAGATTTCCAAGAGTTAAGGAGACTTCTCTTCAAGAGTTTGAAGAGAGAGAAGATGCAAGCTTGAGAGGGATACAAGATTTTGGGAGAGTATATGTTTTCGGTCTTAGAGTTGTTTGCTTATTTTGGATAAAGGATGAGTTATCTGAGCTTTCTAATAGGATGGACAGGTGGAGAGAATAAAGGCCGATGCCAGAGAGGCGATAATTCATAGAACACTTGCAAAAATGGAACCAGTGTGAACATGAAGAGACACTTTTATAAAAAATATCAGCACTAAAAAGATTTTAAGGTGAGAGAAAATAATTCTGAGGGTGCTCACATTGGGTTACCTCAGGGTTCCCAGTAAAATGAGAACTTAGTTCTTTGATGGTGATGTTTGGGACTGGACAGAAAGAGAGGTGGATAAACAAAATGCTGAAAACATTGTAGTCAGGTGTTAATAAGTGTATACCAGGGGAAAGAGTTATTGAGTGATTCAGATTTGGATAGGTGAGGCTAAGTAAAGACAGTAGAAATGTAAGCTTAGAAGGAATAGTGGGAGGAACACTAAACATCCTCCTGGCCTGTGAATAAAAGGGAATTGAAGCAGTGGCTGCCTTTTGAGATGATGGCCAGGAATGTGATCCTAAGTCAACCTGTAGAATGCTAAGTTTAGCTAAAATTAAAGTGGTTTTAATGTTTTACTTGAGGAAAAAAAGTTAATATAAGTAATTTTCTAGGAGAATATTTAGTGGTAGAGAGTAGAACTATATTTTGGGGATGTAGTTATAGACCAGTTTAGCTTAAAAATTAATTCAAGATTAGGATTGATTTTTATTAGGCTAAATTTAATGAAAAATGGAAAAATTTGAATATGTAATTTTTAATCTTCAAGAACTTTTAAAGGTCAGCCCTCTTTTCATATATGTAGAATTTTTGAAGATCAGTAAGTTCATTTCTTAGATTTTTTAAAAGATATATATATTTAAATTTAATCTTAATATTCAAGATGCTGTAGGTAAAACATGCACACGAATCATTGTTTTCAGTGTATGCATTCAGGATATATGATGTTCAAAATATTATAAATCACATTGTCAACTTAGTGTGTAAGTTTTGCTCGTTTTATTTCAAATCCTAGATTACATTGTGATTCATTGTTTTGTTATTTACATTTTAGTTTGGTGCATCACAGCCGTGAGAGACAAGAATAGAGGGAGGACATTTCAAGGGCTTATAGTACACATTTGGACCTTCCAACCTTTTTTTTTTTTAAACAAAGCTAGAGTTTATTTATTATCAAATATAGAGATCTAACATAAAACTAAAACTGATTTGGTGGTGCTGAACTCTTTTAGCATTTGCTTGTCTGTATCTGTAAAGCTTTTGATTTCTCCACAAGTTTTAAATATCTGTTAATTTGGGCACATTGAATTTGAAATGCTGGTGAGCTAACAGATAAGGATTGCAAAGTTAAGATACAGAAGACTAATTATACATAATTTGATAGTAAAATAATACATTTAAAATTACATTTTCCAGCATTTTTTTTGAATTGTGTCAATAATTTTGATTCTTGTAATTACACATTAATTACTCATTCATTGCTAGCAGCTATTAGATTCATAGCATTTTTTTCTCTATGCGTTTGCCTTTTTGTTAAGGATTAACTGGGTTTCTAAAACCTGTGTTACAGATAAACTACCAATCACTTGCTACTTGAATAAAATTAAAACTTTGAAAATCTTCTAGTTATTTCATGCACACTTATACCAAGAATGAAGATAAGGAGAAAAAAGATCATCTTTCATTCCATTAAGCCCCAATAAATAACTTGACAACTTGGTTGTCTTAAAGGTTTCCATTGATTTAATTTTTTAATTTTAATTTGATTTTAATTTTTAGACTAGATTTTATAAATATACATGGTTCAAAAAAGATCCCCCCCCCCCCCGCCGCCAATCCATCTTCCGTGTGCTGTTTCCCGAAACCTGCTTTGCAATTCTATGTTTTATCTTGATGAACATGAAAAGGGTTTTTTTGGGGGTCAGGGTTAAGTGGCATTAAGTAATGTGATACAGAGAATAATTTTAAGCTTAACAGTTTTTAAAATTTAATGATAGCTTTTACATTGGTATTTGTAGCAACTCTTAAAATAACACAACTTTCATTCTGTTTAAGAAAATATGTAGAACTAAAAATACTGCAGTTCCAAAAATTATACCTTAAATATTTGGTAGAATTTCTAAAATCACTGATTTGGATTTCTATAACATTTTGTTGTTTTAGCATGATTTTGTGTTAACTTCATTTAGTATTTAATCCCCATGAGAATCTTGTGAAGGTAGTATTATTGTCTTCATTTTCCTGAAGAAACAGAATTTGTGTTTTGACTATCAGCATTCACATCCAAGTCTCCTGATCTTTGTACTGTAGCCATAATCTTAGATCTTTTTCCATTATTTGGTCTTTACATATTTTTTTAATTGTAATAAAATCATACTAACCTTTATAAAAGTACTGAAATGAATACCTATATACCTGCCATTCAACATTCATACTTATCTTTAAACTTATATAATTGTACTTTCTACTATTCATTAGGGAAGGAAAGCATAAAAATCCAGAGATTTTAATATATTGGGCAATTTAGATGCTGATATGACATCTCTAAGAGAAATACTGCAAATTCTAGGCTGAATGTTTAAATTTTCCTGAAGTCATATTGTGTAACAGGAAAAGAAACCTTCAGTAAGTTCCTTAATACCTCATTTATTGAGCCCATTAGTGAATGCATTGCTGCACACATTAGATTTTTTTTTCTTGAGGTAAGTCAGGGTCTCCATTTAAACACCACATGAATTGTATATATTTTTAGCATTTGTATATTTGAGAGTCCCTTGGACAGCAAGGAGATCAAACCAGTCAATTCTAAAGGAAATCAACCCTGAATATTCATTAGAAGGACAGATGCTAAAGCTGAAGCTCCAGTACTTTGGCCACCTGATGTGAAGAGTTGACTCATTGGAAAAGACCCTGATGCTGGGAGAGATTGAGGGCAAGAGGAGAAGGGGACGACAGAGGATGGGATGGTTAGATGGCCTCACCGACTCAGTGGACATGAGTTTAAACAAGCTCCAGGAGATAGTGAAAGATAGAGAAGCCTGGCATGCTTCAGTTCACAGGATCGCAAAGAGTCAGACATGACTTCGCAATTAAACAACAAGAACATACTTAATTCTTCTAAAACGTTACGTATTTCCAAGGTAACATAGTAGCTCAGGGACACCTCTAAGTACCTTGTTATCAGATTATAGCATACATTTGTGTCAGCTACATACTCTTGTTTTTGTTGGTTTCTAAAGCCAACATCTTTTTTGCTGCTGCTATTTCTGTCTCATAAAGGCAGTATGCCTTTAGTTTGCTGATTCTGATAGGCTTTTGCCTAGAAAATAAGTATCCAGGTTTGTGAGGAATTTTGTTCTATAAATCCTTGCGGGGAACCCTATGTGTGAAGGCTTTTGACAGTTATTTTGGATATGCACTGGCCTTTGCTTATTGGGTGCATGGTTCAAAGATTGTTGTGATCATTGAATAGATGGGAGTGTTTTGATTGCATTTTATTATGATATTTCCTTGCTATTACCTAGCTAGATTTAAATGTTAGATCATTTAAGGTCAAATTTCTAATGTATATGTGTTCTTCACTGGATACAATGAAACTTTTCTTTTGACTTTTGTCTTTTTGTCTTTTTTTGTTTGTTCACCAGGGAGTAACTATTCCCAGTCAGAGGCGCTATGTGTATTATTATAGCTACCTGTTAAAGAATCATCTGGATTATAGACCAGTGGCACTGTTGTTTCACAAGATGATGTTTGAAACTATTCCAATGTTCAGTGGCGGAACTTGCAGTAAGTACTCTAAATTCTCATCCTTTCATTTACTGTAACACTTTTCTTAACTTATGTAGAAGTTCATTAAAAAAATCTAGAAAGAAATTTACCACATTTAAACTTTGTGCAAGTTTGTATGTTTCTGAGGTGTCCAAACTGATCACTTAACTGCGCGGTTCGGCACACGCTGGCCTGAGGAAGCTGAGACCACTGGGTGTGAAAGTCTTGGAAGCCACATTATATTTATGAAAGAAGTGTTCTGTGCCACAGCGCCCAAATGCAGCCTGTATTCTGACTTGGTGACTGAAAGCCTGTCCTGTCAGTGATTCAGAATGAGTAGCATTGAGACTCACCACTTCAATGATGTTAGGGTAGGAACCAATTCCTCAGTATCCTAGGAAGACCAGATATTAATAGAAATGGTGATGAGGACGTTGAAAACAATTATAAGACATGGCGACATGCTGAGGTATATTAATTGAGTGTGGAGTATTAGAGAAAACCTAGATTGAGATCTGAGTTCCAGTGCTAAAGAGACTTCTCAAACGGCTCACCTGCCAGTACTGGAGACGTGGGTTTGATCCCTGGGTGCCCTCCAGGGTGATTCCTTTGGAGGAGGAAATGGCAACCCTTTCCAGTATTTATTCTTGCCCAGTGAGCCCCATAGACAGAGGAGCCTGGTGGGCTGCAGTCTGTGGGGTCACAAAGAGTTGGACCTAAGTGACTGAGACCCCCCCTTCTCCCCCCAGTGCTAGAGTTGTCATTAATGAGCTATGTAACCAAGGGCACATCATCTACCTCACCTCTCTTTGTCTTTATCAATAGTATGAGGATATTTTGAAATCTGAAACTTCCTAGAAAAGCGCTGAATGAAGATCATGTCATTGATGTCTGCCTTTAATTTATCTCTCCCATCCTAACCTCTGTAAGCCTACCTCAGTCCTCCTGGTCCTTTTCTGCTTCTCTCCTATTCTTTGTTGGAGTTTTTAAGCTAGACTGATAGTAACCTTAAAACCTTGACCCTGAGCAGGTGGTCATGAGAGAACACGTGGAAGTATTAATGCAGCCCTGTAAAAGAACAGACTGTGTGCTGCTTTTTTCTGTTACCGTTTTTTGTATTAAGTTTCTGTCTTGGAAGTGATTAGTTGTAATTTCATGTTTGTGTATATGTGTGCTCAGTTGTATCTGACTCTTTGTGACCCCATGGACTGGAGCCCGCCATGTCTATGGGATTTTCCTGGCAAGAATACTGGAGTGGGTTGCCATTTCCTGTTCCATTTCATGTTTAAGAACTATGTTTTATTTATTTAGAATACAATTTTATAGTTTCTAGATAAGATGTAACTGTATTATTTTTCTAATACCTCTAACAGTATTTCAGTAATACTTTTGCAATTTGTTGATGGTTTTATTTTTTAGCTTTAAGTTTTCTTCTTGACAGTATTTATGTAACTTAAAAGCTTTCTGACCCTGAATTAATTTATACCTAGGGAATTAATTTCTTTATGTTGTTTATTTTTGTCAGGTGTGATCACCTTCATTAGATCTTTCCTGTATTCTTAGGGCAAGTTAACTTTATTTATCAAAGACCACAAGGTCTGTTAACATAGCACGTGGAAGACTTCAAAGAGACCTCATTGATGTTTTTGTCATCTCAGTACAATTTTAAAAACTGCTTAGTACAAGGTACTAGGCTGTCAAGAGGTGATTGGCATAAGAACTTAGAGTTATAGCAGAGAAGGGCAAGGAAGAAAAAAACAAAACTCATGCTCTTCCTAGCATGAGTTAGATTTTAGTGTAAGATTCAAATAGCAAGATATAAAATATTACAGAAATAAACATTTAGTTCAGTAATTTTATCTACTCTAATTTTTTTTTTCTTGTTGATCTCCCTAGCAAACATTTATCATTTCTTCTCTGCAGCTGTGCTCCACCTTTAAACCATGTGTGTGTATGTCTGTGTATACTGGATCTCTCAGTGTTATGTTTAAACTTTGCAAGTTACTACTCAGATCTGTTTAATCTTTACTAATTATCCAGTTCTTTGTTTACACACTTTGATTCAGTACTGTCTAGTAAAGCTGTAGTATAAGTAATATATTACTAAATGTGTGGTTGTATGTGTAAATTACAAATAGTATGTTCAGAAAAATCAAGTTTAGCGGGGGTTGTCAAATAGTTTCATGAAGGAAGTCCAGCTCTTTATTGAACATTGGAGAAAGCATGCAATTTAGATTGGCCTTTAAACCAAAGAAAATTACAGGCAGTAGGAAATAGCTTGAATTGAAGCACAGCAAAAGGAAATGAGCTGGACATGAAATATAGAGACGGAGAATAGAATAGGAATGAAATGTGTGGCTGACTGTTAGAAGACTCTGAATAGGGATATCAGACTTGATTTGATAAATACTATGATGTTAGTGATCATACTAGAGGCTTAAGCTGTAGTTAGATACAGTTTTATAGAAAGTAGTGATTGCATGAGGGAAGAAAAAACAGTGGAAAATTAAACAGTTGCATTACATAACTTTCTTTAAGCCAGGTATGCTTTGCTAGGGCAGTCAGATGATTAGTTTTTCTTCTGCCGTTTATATCTAAATATTTTACTCTGATCAGGTGAATAAGTCACAGAAAAGGGAAGAACGAAAAGGGAATCTGAGACTTGGAGACATGAATGTTGATATTTTGGTTTTAAACATATGTTTTAAATCAGGTAAAGGTGAGCTGCTTACATGAACATATTCAGTTGGTACTTGAAAGTATGGATTTGAATTTATGTGAAAGATATGTCTGATATTTTGAGAAGCATCAGGAACGAGACATGGTAGTTAAGCCTTTCATATAAATTTGGTATGGGGCTAGAATATGGGAAGGCTCAGATGGAAACAGTGTGAGGGCTGAGACAAACAGGATTCGTAATAGTTTGGGTTCAGGAGGAGGAAGAGGAATCGGTGAAGAAAACAAAACTTGAAAATAAAGTATCTTCTGCAAAGTTGTTGTGGGTTAACAACCTTTTTCTTATTTGATTATTGTCTTAATATTTCTAAATAAAGAAAAAGTTGCTATCTTCTGTGTATCTAAAAGAGTTAAAAAGGTTAATAAAAGATAATCACTGTGATTTTTGTCTCATAATATATCAATATATGTACATCCAAAAAAAAAAATTCTAAGTTTTGTTTCATTTCTGTTTTTTTAGAGCACAGTTGATCCTATCAAAGATATATATATTTGTGTGTGTGTGTGTGTATATATATATATATCTCAGTTGTGTCTTAGTCAAAAGAACCATACTAATGTTGGACTTCTGTTAAGTTTGGTCTTATCTATCTAAAAATGTGAAATTCATATTGTAAAGAAAATTGTCTTCTTTAGGGATTTGAGGGAATGTTTTTCACTTATTAAAACTTTAGCTTAGTTTTTTGAGGAAATATCTAAGTAACACTAATTTCGAATCATTATTTATTTATATAATTCTAAAATTCTTGAAGGTGCACATTTTAGATGTAGTTTAATTAAAATCTATTAATTCAGATTTCACAGTTAATTTGCTTTTTAAAGTCCTAAGATTAAGATGATCAGATTCTGAATTAGTAGAGTTTGAATTAATATGATTACAAGGCATTTTCATCCTGATTGGTTTTTGTCACAGTTTTAAAATCATACTTTCTTTGTTCACTTCTTCAAGCTGGACTTCTCAGTGAAATTTTCAGTATCAAATTAAGTCTTGTAAAATTGCTCTTTGTACTTTGAATCTTTAGTCAAGGAAGTGAAAATTATTGATAGGTTGTTAGTGTAAAGTTTCTCTTTTTAGAGTTCCTTTTTCTCATCAATGTCTCACAAATCCATATTGCAGTAAACACTCATGCTTTTTATCAAGCTTACTATTTGTTATGTGATTGATGATACTGCATTAAGTATTGTATAGATGAGCCAGTAGGTGTTTATTATACTGGCAAATTTATTTAGCTTGAATAAGCTTTTTGCCTTGTCCAGAGTTGTGGTCACATTGATAAAGAATGTGATACATTTTTTCCCCCATATTTAAGGATGATGTCTTTTGGTCCTGAGAACTTTATGTCTATATATTTATATATTTCTCATTCACTTTATGCAAGCTTATGTTTTTATTTCTTAATTATCTTGGTATGTTTTGAAACTTCAAAAACCCACTTCTTCCCTCCTCAGTTTAATTACTTTCTTTCTTAACTGCTAGGATCTTAATGTTTATAACTTGAAGCCACGTTCTGTCATCAGTGTCATTAGTATAAATGTATTTATGAGTAGATTTAAAAAAATAAAGCACATAAGCCTTTCTTTTCACACTTAGCTGCCTTTTAGTTGCATTGCTAATATAAACACAATATATTTTGAGATTATTTTATTTTTATTATTTTTTTTTACCACTTATTTTAAAACAGACATGGACCAAAGTCAAAATACTTGTTAATGAAAATGGAGTGTGTTTTGAAGAGAGGGAGGTTGTGCTATAATTTGTACTTGATGAATGTTGCATTTCTTTGCAGTCACTTCAAATCTCTTTCCTCCTGTTTCTTGTGGTGGTGGCTTTATATACCTTTAAAATATGAATTATAGGTAAAATGAAATATGGTTAATATTTTTTATAATTATTGAAACTTGTGTTTATGGAATGTATTATAACTTTGTTATAGGTTATATTTTCTTGTGAATGTGTAAGGATTGGTATTTTGTGGTTTTTATTCTATGTTACAGACTTTAAAATACTGCAGCAAATGCCTGTTTTAAAAGTTCCTTCTTATGCAGTTCTTAAAATTAATTTTTATGCAGTTCTTAAAATCATTTATGTTAGATTTTAGCATTGTAATGTTAAAGTTTTGATGTTACTGTATACTGCTACGAGTTCAGTCTTGGTACTTAACTATTTATGGAATAGAAGTGACTTTAGTATCAGTAATATTACCTCATATTGATGGTACTGATTATATTTTGCTGTAGTTTATTTCCACTGATTTATTTCTATCTATGTATCTATCTGTTATTTTGTATCCATTGATTTGTTTTAGATGGGGCATTAAAGATGCAAAATTACTACTTTGTGTCTGTTGCTAATACTAATCATCAAAATAGCTTTTGACAGTTAAAGACATTTCCTGTGAAGTGATACTAGTATGTATTTGACCATGCAGATCCTCAGTTTGTGGTCTGCCAGCTAAAGGTGAAGATATATTCCTCCAATTCAGGACCCACACGACGGGAAGACAAGTTCATGTACTTTGAGTTCCCTCAGCCGTTGCCTGTGTGTGGTGACATCAAAGTAGAGTTCTTCCACAAACAGAACAAGATGCTAAAAAAGGTTTGCTCTTTACTTTTGTTGGGAAAAATATCCAAAATAGCCATACCTTGAATAGTAACCTCAGGTCTTTTGCTTAAAGCATTTAGTTGGACAGAAATCATTCTGAAAGGAGAGACTAAAAGATGTGTTTTGTGTCCGACATCTCATAAATGATGAATAGTTTTCTACTAAATCTGTATGTGCTTTGCTTACTGTGGCATCATTGAGCCATTATAGTGGTAAATAGTCCTAGGAGAAGGAAAAGGCCATGTGATATTGTAATTTGAGATGAATTTTTCTTATCTTGGGTTATGCAAATAAATTCTATAAAAGTATTAAAGATTGCATACGTACCCCATTCAATCGGTTACAGTCCTTTTAGAAGAGATGATTGATTAAACCGAGAAGTAAGCATGGGTCATGAGTTTGAAAAAAATTTTTGGTCTGTTTGTATAAATAAAATCTGTTTCCCCCATTTTGGTTAATGTTTCTTGAGACTGGGTCATTTTATATTTA